>NC_068439.1:66046583-66291583 GCF_023373465.1 Oncorhynchus keta
CAAAACAAAAGCTGATTCAAAAGGGGTGTGGCATATTTTTTAAACTCTTCCACGAGGGACTCAAGTAGGATACGGAAGACTATCCTTGATGGAAGGTGGCTATCTTGGAGGGGAAGACACTGTTCCGTTCACCTACTAACAAATTTACATTTCCTTGACCACTTATCGGTTTCCGGGTAACAGAGGAGTGAAGTCAGAGGAGAGAGGGTGGAGGATGGACTTTTGCCCTAATGAGAAAAGGCCAGAGAGATGGGGGTGGAGGAGGAGAGAGTGGCCTACCTTGCAGACACAGGGCAGCTGGCAGGGGTCCTTGTTTAGGCTTCCATCTAGACTGCAGTTACAGCGGACACAGTTGGGGTAGCCACTGTAGCCGAAAGCACACCTGTCACACTGCTGTCCCCCGTAACCGTGCTCACAGTGGCAGGATCCAGCCGTGAGGTCTGTGGGACCAGACGGGGGGAGGCTTCAGCAATAAACATATGGCAGCTAGATCAGCGTAGAGAGGAGAACTGTGGTGGGTGGTTAAGTAGTAGCCTACCTCCTTCAGCCTGGGACTGATCGGGGACTGGTCTGGGACACATGCTGGGGAGCCTGCTGGGTCACATGAGCTGGGCTGACACGGGTCTAAGGTCTCTAGACTCACCTGGAGGGAACACGGGAGCAGGAGACTCAGGAAAAACTCTTAACCCTAGTCACGATACAAAGCTATAGTGAGATTGCTATTTAGTATTCACTAATATGCACTTCAGTCATTGCTTGGATCATAGTCAACTGGGATCAACAGTACCAGTACATACCCCAGTGGTTCTGTAGTAGCCATCAGCACAGGTCTGGCATATACCACGGCTATGACAAACATGTATTTCTACCTGTATCGAGAACAGCCCTTAGCTATGGTATATTAGCCATATACCACACCCCCTCGGGCCTTAATGCTTAAGTTTATCACTGTGTGGTCTTACTCTCACAGTTGTGATGAGTTAGGAAGGTCCCAGCCATCCAGGGTTTCTGCTTGTAGCTGGGGCAACAGGGGTCACAGCTCTCCCCACACGTGTTGTGTTCACACTCACAACTGAAATTCATGACAGGGTATCAAATGACGCCATGTTACAGTGTCATCGTCACTGAAGGAAAGACTCAGATCTTTTCACCCAAGAGACAACTGGAGCACACTTCACACGAGGGCTGCAGGTTAAGAAGTATTGTGTTTCTCTTTGATATTACTATCAAACGGTACATGAACTGTGCCCATGGAGAGAAAATCTAGCTCACTGTATGATTACAATGTAGAGAAGGGGCCATAGAGAATGTAAGTTGACTGACATACCTCGGTCTGGTTGTTCAGGGGACAGGCTTTAGCATGATCATAGGAGCTACACATCCCTCCAACTGTCTTTGATAGTAATACTGGAAATACAAACAAAAAAGAAACAAGTTGAGAGAAATGGAGATCACTGGCATTAATATTTCTATCATATACTGGCTACTTCTACAAAGCTACAGCACAGTCTAGTTTATTCAAAGACACTCATTGGTATTCCGTGTTTATTTCTGAGAGAGTGAGAGATCATTTTATCCACAATTTCATAATTTATGTCCCTTTGGTATGACTAAATTGAACAGTATTTTGTAAATGATAAATTCCTAGCTCAATATAAGCCCTGCAATCTGTCCGGTAATTATGTGTCACACAGGAGCTCGCTGGGTGACTGATTGTGTAGGCCAATGTCAACACATGATGAGGTGGACGTTGCTCAGAAAGGAACAGATTTCTTAATTATAGACATTTTTAATTAAGACCCATCTGTCTGGTGAGCGCAATGTAATCAACATGCCGCCATGGCCATTTCACCAATGGTGCTGGGTAGAAAGGAATAAACTAGAGGCTCACAGATGGAATACATGATTCTATATGAAAGTGATCATGATGTGTGGTCATCAACACGTTGCTTCGTTCTTATTGGGTCGACATCGCGGGGATCGTCTAAGGCCAGGGTCATGAGGTTGGCGTTGAGGGTTCTGATTCGTTGGAACTGTAGGCGGATGTAGCGTGCAGAGGTGAAGTTCAGTAAGATCGGGGAGGGGTCATCGGCACTCGGCCTTCCATTGATCAGAGAGGTGTGGATCTATGCCCCAGGCGCAAATTGTGAGAGACAAAGCACCGAATGGTATGGATTCTTAGTAAGTTATACAGGAAAAGGGAGCTCTTTAGTGACCTCTATTCAAATTTTCCTACACATATTTAACAAATACTGAATTCAATCTCTACTCAGCAAATCCATAAAACAGCCCCATAACAACATTTACAGCACTCCATTGCTGTGGTAAGAATAAAATACATTATTAATGGACCTAGTAAGAAAAAAAGTGATTTGCTTGCAGCTATGAAGGGTTAACCGTGTCTGGTTGCTAATTAAGGCTGTGTGGTTAGCTTGGTTGTTTTTGAAGAAGTCGGAGAGAGTGACATTTCAATATAAGATCTGCGATGCTTTGACACCCGCCTACGACTCATTAGGATTTCGCTGTGATCACGCTTTACGCTTTCTGTCACTATCTAAAAGGAGCCGCCTGACAGGAGCTCCTGATTGTCTGAGCAGAGCTGGGGGTGCGGGGTTGGTGGGTGTGGGGGGGGGGGTACTGACTGTACTGCTTCATTACTGTCAGTGGGAGCAGACTGTGCGATCAGTTCTCACAATTAAAAGGAGTTGCTCCGATACACAGCTGATCAAGGCAATGTGGCTGTTTGTATAGTGAGCGTGTGTTGATGTGTGTATATTTATTTGTGTGAGGTAGGCTTTCTTTATCCAAATCCTCAATGAAAACAAATATGGAAACCAGCACACCAGGAAATAAAATGTGACTAGACTGTATGCCTAACTTGTAAACAAAATGTATAATGTTAAGGCAGCTGTGTTGATCACAACTTCAATCATGAAATGTACATTTCATTGTGAGAAGCTGGTGAGTGACTTCAAAGCTGACTGATGTAATTTAATTAAACCACCACAGCACTTAAATACTAATGTAGCTGGCAATCAAATGTTAGCAGCAAATGGCTTCCATACATGTCTATTGAAGCAAGTGAATAAATGTGCTGGTGGTCTTATTTCATGTGGGCCATGGTTGAATCCAATATATTACAGTTAAATGGAATCAACGTTTTATGTTGTGCATTTGAATTGAAATTGGATTGCAATTTGAAGTGTTCAACAAACATAATCATATCTACTTTAAAAATGAGTCCCTGTAGCTCCCGAGTGGCGCAGCGGTCTAAGGCATTGCATCTAGAGGCGTCACTACAGATCCTTGTTCAATTCCGGGATGTATCACAACCAATCTTGATTGGGAGTCCCATAGGGCACCCCAGCGTCATCCGGGTTAGGATTTGGCCGGGATATGCTGTCATTGTAAATAACAATTTGTTCTTAACTGACTTGCCTAGTTAAATAAAGGATAAATAAAAGTAGCTGTTACGCCACTGCTGACCCCTATGCCCTTTCAGTGATGCTATATGCTGACCCTTGACCCCTCCATTCTCCAGGGGTTGGAGTAGAAAGAAGTGCAGATGACCTCATCGTCGTGGGTGTAAGATGGCGGTCCGGTGCGGGGCAGAATGTTGAAGCGGGTGAGGCACTTGGTGTCCGTGATGGCGTAGTACTGCCGGGGGGGGGTAAAGGTCACCCCGTCCAGAGAACGCCCCAGCGCCCAGTCACCTGGCCTGGGGGAGTTGGCAGCCTTCAGGATCATATATGCTATCTGGTACACCTTAGAGGGAAGTACAATTCAGATGTAACTCAGAAGCTTAGCTTATAAAAGTAATTTAATCTTGAAAGTCCATCCATTTGTTATGTATTCTTTTTTGTACCTTTTTTTGGTAAATATTTACATCTTATTTTAAATACATAAATATATAATTATTGTTTATTATTATTATCTTTTGAAAGTCCTTCCTTTGTGTCCTGTGAATGTATTGACCCCGAGATTCATATGAGAAGTTTCATATTCAGGTTAAGAAAACATCTGCTCGTTCAATACGACACGACACATTCATAGACAAGTGTAAGTCAGTTTAGTCATGTTTGATAGGAAAATCAGACACTAAAATAAACAATCCTGTCAGGGAGCATGGTCAAGATTATCCTTATGAGGTCTCCACTCCTGTACAGTATTCTCTACAATATGGAGTCCTTCCTTTGACGTTTCCAATGGAACAACTTATGTACATGCTTTATCTCCGTCCTGGTATATTCAGAGACAGCCAAAGCTGATATGCCCTCAGGTACTCCACCACTGAATAGCTGAAAAGACTTGATCATGGAAATAAAAGAATAGATCATGGGAATACGTACAGTCCTGTACCCTCATAGGACACATGAATTTCATCAAGCAGTAAATGACAGCTCCTCAAGAAAAACAGGAAGCACAGGGGAAAGGTGACATTCCACCTAAATGTTTCTTTGTCTCCCAACAACTCAGAAAAATAAACGACCATGGCACAATCAACATAAAAAATGACTCACAGTTTGCCTCTCATCTACAGTAGATAACATTGTAGTGTTTCGGTGTTTACAATAGAGAGAGCGCCACTCAACCCAGTACTCATCCCTTTCACTGAAACCCAATAGGATGTTGTCCAGGTAGCAGGGGAAATCTCACAAAGCCTCAATGTTTCATTGATTCAGATGAAGCAGGAAAACAGGAAGGCTGGCTGATGGTGTCCTCACACAGCGTAAGGGGTAGGTAGGTGGGATTATTGGGATGATTAAATGGGAGCAGTGGAGTCTGGGGAAAAGTGAGAAACGAGAGCTCTTAAGTTTGCAGGGCAGAGCGTGACCTGTTAACCACGGTCTAAAACGAAAGTGTTGGAGTCACAACATGACCATGTGGATCCTAGTTTCGAGCGACGCCGCTCCTACTTACTAATCTCTAAGCATTAGTCACTTTGACAGCCTTTGAAATAGTTGTGGGTAATTTTAAACACAGCAACAACAACAACAGAAATCGGCCGATTTGGGAGATATTTGTTTGTTTGCACATATTCTTTGTTTTGATAAAAAATGAAGTCAGAGGAGGTTTGCTGTTCCTAAAAATCTGCAGTCGCTACAAAGAATGTGAATGTAGAGCATACATGACAAGGGAATATCAGTTGTGTGTAATGTAAAGTAGAAGTCAAACTTGAAAACAGCTAAATATAAAGGTCAGGTCTTGGTTCAGTGATAGATAACCTGCAAACGTCAACCATTTAAATGACTCTGCCGAGTTAAAGAAGAGAACGAAGATAACTGAGCGTAGGTAGGCTATCTATTTTCCACGTTTCACAGAAGTGATACAGAATATCCATTAAACCATCTCTTTAATTACTTTGAAATGAGGCCTATGATGCCAGAGAATTTTGAGGCGATATCTATAGTATAGGTCCATTTTTATTTAAATCCACAAAGATGTAGGCTAGCTTTAGCTACAGATAAAGCTAGGTCGCATCACTGTCATTCTCAACAGGAGGTTGAGGTGCCAGAGGTCCATGGTGTGGGTTTGTTCTGTGTGCCCAAAGGTGAAAAGAATAATACCGACAATACATAGCTAACACCTGATTTGTATTTCAAACTAAGTCCAGAGCCACTCAATGACAAAACACCTCCATGTCTACAAATAGCATACCAAGTATCTGTCATGTAGAGTATGTGTTTAGTTAGCTGTCATATATAATATAATTCAAACATGACCTCTGTGCTCACGTCCTGTGTATGAATGACACATTTTTTCTCTGACTTAGACATACAGCATGATCGAAGGATGTCCATGTGGATTTCATATTTTTTATTTGGGTCTTTTCAGATTATCAGACACAAAAACATACCAAAATGTTCCATAGTATTTATGCTCCTGATCAGATTTCCATCGGAGAGTCTGCGCTAAAGCTTTTGGAACATCAACTAATAACTGATTGGACCACGTCAGTCAAACTGGGCAAAAATACAGGGCATAATGACTACAATTCCCAGTCTAATCGAAAAGTGGCCCAGACGCCAAGACACACGCGCACGCGCACACACACACACACACACACACACACACACACACACACACACACACACACACACACACACACACACACACACACACACACACACACACACACACACACACACACACACACCACACACACACACACGCCTCCAACAGTGTCTGCCATTATTCAGATTTCCACTCCAGCATGGGCTCCTGGATAACGAGGGGGAAATGAGAGTGCTGATGTCACGGGCGATAACGATACGTTCACCCACATCACCAACAGCGCCAGCAGCACAGACTCATTTACCGCAGGAGATGACAGCAAGCACAGTGACTGGCCGGCAGGGAAATGTGCCTGAATGGAGCACAAATAGGATTACATTTTACAGGACACTGATGGCGAAAACACTTTGCATAAAGGGCCATGGACAAAGCTAGCCCCACCATGAGGGAGGGAGTGACCGATTTTAATAGGGAGTTGTTCCTTGCCCCTGTACTTCTGCTTGCTTGCCCTTTTGGGCTCTAGGCCGGGTTACTGTAAAGACCTTTGTGACAAATGTTGTTGTAAAAAGGGCCATAAAGGCAAAACACAAAATGGATGTTGGGTGTTTACGGTTGGCATCAGTGGATATCAATTAAACTATCCTCAATCAATATCTACTGCATGCAACTACTAATTAATCCATATTCATGGTGAAATAGCAATAGTAGAACCTTGGTATATAACCCTTATTATGAACTGGGTGGTTTGAGCCCTGAATGCTGATTGGCTAAATACTGTGGTATATCAGACCATATACCACGGGTATGAATTTTTTTAAAATATTTACTGGTCTAATTATGTTGGTAACCAGTTTATAATAGCAATAAGACACCTCGAGGGTTTGTGGTATAGTATATGGGCAATGTACCATGACTACTGGCTGTATCCAGGTACTCCGCGTTGCGTTGTGCCCTTAGCCATGGTATATTGGCCATATACCACATCTCCACAGGCATTATTGCTTAAATATGCCATTATATAAAACATTGTTGAACAGATGGATTTGCTGAGGGGGGGAAGCTATTTCCAAGAAGTAGGCCTATTATCTCTGCAATTGTTTACTCTTCATGTCATATGGGACATTACATAACTGTTTTACTTAAATCTAATCTCCTTGAAACTCCCTAATCTGCCAAACAGTTTGAGCCGGGACAATGTGGATAGTTAAAGTGATTCCATCACCGCTGTGACAGGCCGGACAGAGATGAGCAAGGCAAAATTAGCATTGCAAAATTGCTACCTCAACACTTCTTGTGTCGTTAACTAAACATGGGCAGGTATGATTTATGGATGCTTGATGCCCTCAGTGAGACTCTCTCTGTCTGCATACTTACCACTCAGATACAGTATTTGGCTAAATTCCACGTTTATTACAGTTGAAGTCGGAAGTTTACATACACTTATGTTGGAGTCATTAAAACTCGTTTTTCAACCACTCCACACATTTCTTGTTAACAATAGTTTTAGCAAGTTGGTCAGGACATCTACTTTGTGCATGGCACAACTAATTTTTCCAACAATTGTTTACAGACAGATTATTTCACTTATAAGTCACTGTATCACAATTCCAGTGGGTCAGAAGTTTACATACACTACGTTGACTGTGCCTTTAAACAGCTTGGAAAATTCCAGAAATTCCAGTTTCTGATAGGCTAATTGACGTAATTTGAGTCAATTGAAGGTGTACCTGTGGATCTATTTCAAGGCCTACCTTCAAACTCAGTGCCTCTTAGCTTGATATCATGGGAAATCGAAAGAAATTGTAGACCTCCACAAGTCTGGTTCATCCTTGGGAGCAGTTTCCAAACGTCTGAAGGTACCACGTTCATCTGTACAAACAATAGTACACAAGTATAAACACCAAAGGACAACGCAGCCATCATACCGCTCAGGATGGAGACACGTTCTGTCTCCTAGAAATGAACGTACTTTAGTGTGAAGAGTGCAAATCAATCCCACAAGTCCTATATCGACATAACCTGAAAGGCCGCTCAGCAAGGAAGAAGCCACTGCTCCAAAACCGCCATAAAAAGCAAGACTACGGTTTGCAACTGCACATGGGGACAAAGATCGTACTTCTTGGAGAAATGTCCTCTGGTCTGATGAAGCAAAAATGGAACCCAGGTAGCCTGGGTTTCACTTTGTATTTCGTGGGTGATTGTTCCTGTCTCTGTGTAGTTTCACCAGATAGGCTGTAATTAGGTTTCACGTTCCGTTTTGTTGTTTTATATTTGTATCAGTTATTGCATGTACCGCGATTCATTCATTAAAGACATGAGTAACCACCATGCTGCATTTCGGTCCGACTCTCTTTTGACAAACGAAGAACGCCGTTACAGAATCACCCACCACACACGGACCGAGTGGTATGGTAACAGGCAGCGACAGCATGAGCAGCGAAAGGAGGATGAATTATTCGGAGAATGGACATGGGAAGACGTGTTGGATGGCAAAGGTTGTTACACTTGGGAGGAGATACTGGCCGGAAGAGATCGCCTCCCATGGGAACAGGTGGAGGCACTAAGGAGAGCAGAGGCAGCCGGAGATAGGAGCCGACGATACGAGGGAACACGGTTGACAAGGAAGCCCGAAAAGCAGCCCAAAATAATTATTGGGGGGGGGGGGCTTACAGGGAGTATGGCTATGCCAGGTAGGAGACCTGCGCAAACTCCCTGTGCTTACCGGGGGCTAGAGAGACCGGGCAGGCACCGTGTTATACTATGGAGCGCACGGTGTTTCCAGTGCGGGTGCATAGCCCGGTGCGGTTCATACCAGCCCTTCGTATTGGCCGGGCTAGAGTGGGCATCGAGCCAGGTAAGGTTGGGCAGGCTCGGTGCTCAAGAGCTCCAGTGCGCCTGCACGGTCCGGTCTATCCAGAGCCAACTCTCCTTGTTTATCGTGAGGAGCCAAGGAGGAGACCAGAACCAGAGCCGTGTTAGAGGTGAGCGAAGCAGAGACTGTGAAGGAGTTAATGGGGAAAGTGGAGGAGAGAGTAATGAGGGAGTTGCTAGTATGGTGCTATAGGTACAATATTCGTCCGACGGAGCGTGTCAGGGATTTAATGGCACCTGGGTCAGCGCTCCATACTCGTCCTGAGGTGCGTGTTAGTCGGCTGGTGAAAAATGTGCCAGCCTCACGCACCAGGCCTCCTGTGTACCTACCTAGCCTTGCACGTCCTGTGCCAGTCCTGCTCTCAGGCTCTCCAGTACACCTTCACGGTCCAGTCCATCCTGTGCCACCTTCACACACCAGTCCTCCGGTAGCAGCTCCCCGCACCAGGCTTCCTGTGCGTGTCCTCGATCCTGTAGCACCAGTTCCAGCACCACGCACCAGGCCGTCAGTGTGCCTCGCCTGTTCAGCACAGCCAAGCCTTCCTTCCATCCTGCGCTACCGGAGTCTCCTGTCTGTTCAGCGCTATCAGAGCCTTCCTTCTCTCCTGCTCTGCTGGAGTCTCCTATCTGTTCAGCGCTATCAGAGCCTTCCTTCCCTCCTGCGCTGTCGGAGTTTCCCGCCTGTTCAGCGCTATCAGAGTCTTCCTCCTCTACAGCGCTGCCGGAGCCTCCTGCCTGTTCGGAGCAGCCTGAGTTGTCAGTCTGCATGAAGCATCCAGAGCTGTCAGTCTGCATGAAGCAGCCAGAGCTGTCAGTCTGCAAAGAGCTGCCAGTCTGGAAGGAGCTGTCAGTCTGCAAGGAGCTGTCAGTCTGCAAGGAGCTGCCAGTCTGCAAGGTGCTGTCAGCCTGCATGGAGCAGTCAGAGCTGTCAGTCTGCATAAAGCAGACAGAGCTGTCAGTCTGTATGAAGCAGTCAGAGCTGTCAGCCTGCATGGAGCTGCCAGTCTGCATAGAGCAGCTTGATCCGCCAGTAAGCCATGATCTTCTAGATCTGCCAGTCAACCAGATTCTTCCAGATCTACCAGTCAACCAGTCTCTTCCAGATCTGCCAGTCTGCATAGAGCAGCTCGATCTGCCAGTCAACCAGAATCTTCCAGATCTGCTAGTCAACCAGAATCTTCCAGATCCGCCAGCCAGCCAGGATCTACCGGAGCCTACTACCTGCCTGAGCTTCATCTCAGTACTGGGCTTCCTCTCAGTACTGGGCTTCCTCTCAGTACTGGGCTTTCTCTCAGTACTGGGCTTCCCCTCAGCTCCGGGCTGCCCCTCAGTCCCGAGCTGCCCCTCAGTCCTGAGCTGCCCCTCAGTCCCGAGCTGCCCCTCAGTCCCGAGCTGCTCCTCAGTTCAGTGGGGTTCTGGGTGAGGACTATTAGGCCATGGTCGGCGGCGAGGGTGGATTATCCCAGGACGCGAAGGGGAGGAACTAGGACATTAATGGAGTGGGGTCCACGTCCCGAGCCGGAACCGCCACCATGGACAAACGCCCACCCGGACCCTCCCTATGGTTTTGAGGTGCGTCCGGGAGTCCGCACCTTAGGGGGGGGTTCTGTCACGCCTTGGTCTTAGTATTTTGTGTTTTCTTTAATTATTTGTTCAGGCCAGGGTGTGACATGGGGTATTGTATTGTCGTATTGGGGTTTTTGTAGGAATTGGGATTGTGGTTGATTAGGGGTGTGTCTAGTATAGGCTTGGCTGCCTGAGGCGGTTCTCAATCAGAGTCAGGTGATTGTTGTTGTCTCTGATGGGGAACCGTATTTAGGTAGCCTGGGTTTCACTTTGTATTTCGTGGGTGATTGTTCCTGTCTCTGTGTAGTTTCACCAGATAGGCTGTAATTAGGTTTCACGTTCCGTTTTGTTGTTTTGTATTTGTATCAGTTATTTCATGTACCGCGATTCATTCATTAAAGACATGAGTAACCACCACGCTGAATTTCGGTCCGACTCTCTTTTGACAAACGAAGAACGCCGTTACAGGAGGCTTGCAAGCCGAAGGACATCATCCCAACTGTGAAGCACGGGGGTGACAGCTTCATGTTGTAGGGGTGCTTTGCTGCAGGAGGGACTGGTGCACTTCACAAAATAGATGGCGTCATGAGGTAGGAAAATTATGTGGGTATATTGAAGCAAAATCTCAAAACATTTGTCAGGAAGTTAAAGCTTGCTCGCAAATGATTCTTCCAAATGGACAATGACCCCAAGCATGCTTCCAAAGTTGTGGAAAAATGGCTTAAGGACAACAAATGCAAGGTATTGGAGTGGCCATCACAAAGCCCTGACCTTAATCCCATAGAACATTTGTGGGCAGAACTGAAAAGGCGTGTGCGAGCAAGGAGGCCTGACTCAGTTATACCAGCTCTGTCAGGAGGAATGTGCCAAATTTCACCCAACTTATTGTGGAAAGCTTGTGGAAGGCTACCCGAAACGTTTGAACCCAAGTTAAACAATTGAAAGGCAATGCTACCAAATACGAATTGACTGCATGTAAACTTCTGGCCCACTGGGAATGTGATGAAAGAAATAAAAGCTGAAATAAATCATTCTCTCTACTATTATTCTGACATTTCACATTCTTAAAATAAAGTAGTGATCCTAACTGACCAAAACAGGGAATTTTTACCTGGATTAAATGTCAGGAATTGTGAAAAACTGAGTTTAAATGTATTTGTGTAAGGGTTTTCCTCCTCTTCATCTGAAGAGGAGGTGTAGCAGGGATCGGACCAAAACTCAGCGTGGTCCATATCGTTTTTAATAACAAAAACACTGAAGACTACGAAATACAAAAACAATAAACAAATACGTGAAATGACAAAACCGAAACAGTACCGTGTGGTGAAAAACACAGACACGGAAACAAACACCCACAAACAAACAGTGAAATCCAGGCTACCTAAGTATGATTCTCAATCAGAGACAACTAACGACACCTGCCTCTGATTGAGAACCATACTTGGCCGAAACATAGAAATCCCCAAATCATAGAAAAACAAACATAGACTGCCCACCCCAACTCACACCCTGACCATACTAAATGACGACAAAACAAAGGAAATAAAGGTCAGAATGTGACAATTTGGCTAAGGTGTATGTAAACTTCTGACTTCAACTGTATGTGCATTAAATTAAATGACGTTCTTTTCTCTACTGTTCATATTCTAGTTGCTATGTTACGCATTCCATCTTTGGTTGCTTGCTTACTCCTGGTAGAATAACCAATGATAGGCTCACTGGGCTGTGCTGGAGGAGATTTTTTCCACATAATCTGATCCCTTTCATCCATCTCTATTTTTTTAAATTCCAGGGTCCCAACTTAGTTTCATTGTATATTTAATTCAACAGTGTAAATGACACTTTCATTAATTCCAGAGTGACCCTGCTCTCGTCTCCTGTGTAACATGACAGGTTGATGAAGGAGACATGTTTACATGTCTATTTCCTGGAAGGGAAAGAGACAGACACAGACCGGGACCCTTCCCCTGCGTCTGCTGAGAGCCACACTCTGACCCTAAGCATAATAACTCAGCCAGGGACAAACTCCCATGAATCACCAGCCGTGGAGGCGCTGGGAGCGGGGCCACGTCTTCACACTCACCCCTGATCATATCAGAGGCCTTGGGAGGAAGGCTGAGTTACCATACCCCCTACCAAACTAATCACAATCTAGCCTCAGGATCCCCCTCCTTTTGTTCCTCTCTCTCTCTCTTGCTCTCTCACACGCAAGCATACACAAACACACATGAATAGACGCACACACACACACACACACACACACACACACACACACACACACACACACACACACACACACACACACACACACACACACACACACACACACACACACACACACACACACACACACACACACACACACACACACACACTACCAGCCCTTGAACCCAGAAGTCATAGAGATCCAGCACACTGCTATATTGTATTCAGAGAGTCTCCATTGGTTTGAATAATTTCCTGTTGTAGGTCAATAGTAGAGGAGTCATTACAGAGACATCAGGTATATCATGCTGATATGAGGAAGTACAGTCTCTTACGGAACACATATGCTTAAAGGGTACACAAGGAAGAAATTAGCAGTCCAGACACCCTCTCAAGTGTGTCAATTGAAATAATGATTGTGGGCATAAACACAACTACCTTCATGCTATGTTTCCGCTAGGGTTCATCTCAAACTGTTCTAAGGATGGCTGCACTCTTAGTCTAAATCCCATTTTCACTGCAACTGAGATATTGTGTTGAGCAAGAGTGCAAACAAGTGGGCGGGTTGCTGGTCAGAAAAAAGTATCAATTTTAGAAAGTGATAGCTATGGTGTCGGTGTCCAAGAAAATATTTGTATGAAACTTTTCATTTATTTTTCATGTCAAGTAATTGACAGAGGGAATATGGAAACAAAATTAATGTTGGTGTGATTCAGTGGTACTGTTCCCCTCCTGAGAAAGCTTGAAATCCATAACTGTTTTTTCAGATAGAGTTACACAGCCATGGGGGTTACACAGAGTTCAACTACAACAACCCTCTTCCCATCCACTTGTGCATCTCACATGATGAGTTACACATAATATCTCATATCATTTCAAAGTCTACAGCCAGCATCTTTACAAACACTCTATCGACACCGGACTAAACAAACGTGTGAGTATGTATCACATAAGGCTGCCAAGTAAATTAAGCTACACTGTGAACCGGTTCTGGGAACTTGGCTGACAAGTGGCTTTGCAGTTTCAATAGGATTTACAGTGAGCCTGGTCCCAGATCTGTTTGTGCCATCTTGCCAACTCCTATGGTTATTGTCATGCCAGACAACGACCAGAGGAGTTAACTGTACAGCACTTACAGATCTGGGCCTACCTGTAAATCCAGAGTGATAGTGACGTAATGGTAGTCCATGCTGTTCTTAATGCTGGGGCTCTGCCATCATCTGTTAGTCCCATCGATGGCATATTCAATCGGGTGGTGCTCTAGGAATAACAATGAGATGAAACAAAGCATTATAATTAAGGAGACAGTGTTTGAAGATAGGAGCAATGAGTTAGCGTGTGACTTGTCACTGAAGAGCTGCTGGATATCTGATGATTGAACACTCTCAATCATAGGCTACTTATTTCTGACATTTCGGTGCTATTTAGAAACCATGGAAACTGTAAGGAGCCTGCTAATGAGGAAATGTTGCTTATGGAGCATTAACTGATTAAAGTTGCCCTCTTGATTACGCAGTTTAATAGTTTTTCTACCATTTATGAGAGAAATCATTCATTTAATGCATTTCCAATTGATTCACAATAAGGAGTAGGAATCTGCTTATAACATGGTCATGTTCAGGGCCATTCTTACATGGCTAATTACTCACCCGGCATGCAGTTGTAAGATGTGGATGAGGAAAATATGGACTCAAACATTGGCTTTCCCTAATGACATACTAATATGGTGGGAATGTATAGTATTTCATATCAGGAGTGCCCACAATGACAAGCTAAATGTAAATTAACAAAAATGTCATTTCAGTCAGACCTGAAATTACCAGAAAAATGAAAGTCTCATTATGGAACAATGAGACAAGATAAATGATGACGAGTCCATTTCTTCTCTTTTCTTCCAGACAGGAAGCCCCCTTCGCCGATAATTATTGTCTAAAAGCATTTACAGAGCAATGACCTTTCTGAGAGACTTGTGTAATTACTGAACAAGGTCTGTCTGTCTGGCCCGTCAGCCTCTCTGATATCTGTGCTGCCTGCTCCCTGGACTCTAACCTACACTGCTTAGTTGGTTAATGGAGGCTTGAGATGCGTCCCAAATGACCCCTTATTCCCTACATAGTGCTCTACATTTGACCAGAGACCTATGGGTCCTGTTCAAAAGTAGTGCACTATAAAAAGAATAGGGAGATATTTGGGAAACCCTATTTGAAGTCGGAAGTGTACATACACCTTAGCCAAATACATTTAAACTCTGTTTTTCACAATTCCTGACATTTAATCCAAGTAACAATTCCCTGTTTTAGGTCAGTTAGGATCACCACTATATTTTAAGAATGTGAAATGTCAGAATAATAGTAGAGAGAATGATTTATTTCAGCTTTTATTTCTTTCATCACATTCCCAGTGGGTCAGAAGTTTACATACACTCAATTAGTATTTGGTAGCATTGCCTTTAAATTGTTTAACTTGGGTCAAACATTTCAGGCAGCCTTCCACATGCTTCCCACAATAAGTTGGGTGAATTCTATCCCATTCTTCCTGGCAGAGTTGATGTAACTGAGTCAGATTTGTAGGCCTCTTTGCTCGCACACGCTGTTTTCAGTTCTGCCCACAAATTTTCTATGGGATTGAGGTCAGGGCTTTGTGATCACTCCAATACTTTGCCTTTGTTGTAATTAAGTCATTTTGCCACAACTTTGGAAGCATGCTCGGGGTCATTGTCCATTTGGAAGACCCATTTGCGACCAAGCTTTAACTTCCTGACTGATGTCTTGAGATGTTGCTTCAATATATCCACATAGGTTTCCGACCTCATGATGCCATCTATTTTGTGAAGTGCACCAGTCCCTCCTGCAGCAAAGTACCCCCACAACATGATGCTGCCACCCCCGTTCCTCACAGTTGGGATGATGTTCTTGTTACAACTTCTAGGAGTAGTGAGTGCGGAGTCAGGCGCAGAGAGCAGAGGGTTTAGAACAACTGTATTTATTCCGGTGACAGAAAAGGTCACGCCAAAACACCAGGCACATACAATGACCGGCCCCAAAACAGGACCCAAACATCCACAAAACGAACATAGAAACAAGCCTGCACAAAAGCAGACGGGCATAACCGGCTTAAACAGCCCTAACCAAAACCCAAACGAGAAACAGGTGTAACCAATAAGACAAAACCAACAGAAAAGGAAAAGGGGATCGGTGGCAGCTAGTAGACCGGTGACGACGACCGCCGAGCGTCGCCCGAACAGGAAGAGGAGCCACCTTCGGTGGGAGTCGTGACAGTTCTTCGGCTTGCAAGCCTCCCTCTTTTTCCTCCAAACATAACGATGGCCATTATGGCCAAACAGTTTTGTTTCATCAGACCAAAGGACATTTCTCCAAAAAGTATGATCTTTGTCCCCATGTGCAGTTGCAAACCGTAGTCTGGCTATTTTTATGGTGGTTTTGGAGCAGTGGCTTCTTCCTTGCTGAGCGGCCTTTCAGGTTATGTCGATATAGGACTCGTTTTACTGTGGATATAGATACTTTTGTACCTGTTTCCTCCAGCATCTTCACAAGGTCCTTTGTTGTTGTTCTGGGATTGATTTGCACTTTTCGCACTAAAGTACGTTCATTTCTAGGAGACCGAACGTGTCTCCATCCTGAGCGGTATGAAGGTTGCGTTGTCCTATGGTGTTTATACTTGTGTACTATTGTTTGTACAGATGAACGTGGTACCTTCAGACGTTTGGAAATTGCTCCCAAGGATGAACCAGACTTGTGGAGGTCTACAATTTCTTTCGATTTCCCATGATATCAAGCTAAGAGGCACTGAGTTTGAAGGTAGGCCTTGAAATAGATCCACAGGTACACCTCCAATTGACTCAAATTACATCAATTAGCCTATCAGAAGCTTCTAAAGCCATGACATAATTTTCTGGAATTTTCCAAGCTGTTTAAAGGCACAGTCAACTTAGTGTATGTAAACTTCTGACCCACTGGAATTGTGATACAGTGAATTATAAGTGAAATAATCTGTCCAAATTGTTGGAAAAATTACTTGTGTCATGCACAAAGTAGATGTCCTAACCGACTTGCCAAAACTATAGTTTGTTCAGAAGAAATGTGTGGAGTGGTTGAAAAACAAGTTTTAATGACTCCAACATAAGTGTATGTAAACATCCGAATTCAACTGTATTAAGGATACTTGTTTCCTGAAAAAATGTATTATATTTTAGGATATATTTGCAAAGTTTATCTGCACCAGTTCATCTGACTGATTTTCTCTATCAGATAGTAATTACAACTCACAGCCTAAGTCAAAAGTGGCTGTGAGAAGAGGATGCATGGTTCTTCTCTGTGTACACACAGCACACTGTTGTGATTTACACAGTAAGATATGTCCTCAGTTAGATAGTGAGATATGCTCACCAACGCAGGCTGTGCTTACAGAACCACAAGTCAGAGCTCTTCAAAAGTCCCTCCTCAGCAATCTCAGGCCACTTATATTTCATAGGCTGAGCCCATTGATTTTGGAATAGATAAATGATGATAGCAGGGATGCGCTTTGATGAGGGCAATGTGCAAATTGATTCTCTAAATCTTTGCTGAACGTGGTTGTATACAGTATTCCACACTCCTAATCCTACTGTACAGTATGAATAATGCTGATACAGTACAAAGTGGAGTTGTACTGTATGCAGTAGGTACAGTATAATAGTGATAGTTACCAAATGGTCTCTCACTGTTGTTGTTGCAGATGAGGCACTGCGTGTTCCTGACTTGCTGTCCGGGCACGTGCTCCACTAGTTTGCAGTACATCTCTGGTCCTGTCTCTCCACAGGTTGTTGTGGATCTCCACCATTGGAGGCCAGGTTCAGTACAGCTGGGAACAGACCTGAGGATGAGGATTGGGAAACATAATCTACTTAATAATATTACACTGTACATACAGTAGCTATATCTATCTGTAACATTGACAATTCAATACTATCAAAGCCATATTGTAAATCTAGCTGTTATATAGACAATACAAGGCTATCTGACCAATTTTATGAACATTTTGTGGCTTCCTTCACTGCCGCTGTTGTAATATAAATGGAGTCCTATGGTGAATAGGCACCAATGGGTTAGTGCTATCCAGAATCCTTGGGACATCCATACCACAAACCCTAACCTTAACCCTTACCCTAACCTTAACCCTTACCTAACCCTAACCTTGAGCATTTAAATTTCCACGTCAAATGGGGAGTTGTATGAGTTGGACGTCCCAAAGATACCGGACAGCAAGGACCCAGGCCAGTTTGACAGGTCTCACTCAGAGTTCACCGAGAGGGAAATGAGACTCAGCCGGTATGAGAATACATAGTAGAGCCACGGTCCATCAGGTTTATACCCACAGTCTCCCCTAGCTCATGGTACTGTAGAGGGAGGGAGTGAGGGATAGCATCCTTCATACATACAGAACTGTTGATGTCAAGCATTGGCAGAATTACGACCCCAACGTTAGAGATTTCCAATCTGGCAATGGTAGGAATAGCTGCGACATCATGTCACAATCAAGGCCGGTGTTTGATGCATCTCTGCCACTCCATAAAAATAAAAAAAACAGACATAAACCGCCACAACGGTTTCAGCTTTCAAATTAAAATACAGTATGGGGCCGTTAGTTCAGAGGAGTTTCAATGGGAACGTAGATGAAAAATAGCCAAGGGGGAGCGGATAAAAGGGAGCCGTACTTGGTTCTGAGAGAGCGAGAGGAGGAGCGAGAGAGAGAGAGCGAGAGAGAGAGAGAGAGAGAGAGAGAGAGAGAGAGAGAGAGAGAGAGAGAGAGAGCGAGAGAGCGAGAGAGAGAGAGAGAGAGAGAGAGAGAGAGAGAGAGAGAGAGAGAGAGAGAGAGAGAGAGAGAGAGAGAGAGAGAGAGAGAGATTCATGTTGTCCTCTGTTCTGTTATGCATCTGTATGGAAAGCGAACACTGACTGAGTCTATATCAAAGACTGGGCCCATTGCTCCAAAATGGCTCCCAGCTGTTCCTCCAGATGTCCAGGCCAAATGAACTGTGAAGAACATCTGATATCCAAGTCAAACTGCAGAAAATAAAGTTTTACGGATGCCTATGAGGAAGTCTATAGCGCGAGTAACGCTGACATTCACCAACCGATGAAGGTCTAGGTCTAATAACACTGGCCTAACTGTTATAGGTCAGATTATAAGCTAGTATGGTACCATACAACCTCCAAAAAAATACACCGTATCCCATGACTTCTTGAACTGGAAGCAATATCTGGTTAATGTCCGTCCGCATCTTTATACTGTGAGTTTTCTCCTCACTCACCAAGCCAATAACCCAGTCTGTTTAATAAACAGTGTCTAGCTCCATTTGCAGAACCACATTCAACACAGCAGGGACTATTTGCTGGTAATTAGAGTGGAGCAGTAGTCTAAAAGCATAGGAGTGAATATCAGTAAAGAAGCAAGGCATTTGACTAGGATTAAAGAGACATGAACTCATTGCTTTCATGAGGCTGATACTTACATGGGGACCTTAGAAGATAGAACAGAGCTCTGAATATGGAAGGTTAATACAGAAAGACCCCCCCTACATTCTTTTTTTTTTCTTTGCTCTGTACTGGGGTCAAGATTTCAAATTCACATCAGAGGCACAGAGGGAGGAACAATCAAGGAATAAGAAAGTACTATCATCAGCTATTATCATACTTTACATTATTGCTGGATAATGACCCATCTTTAGAAACCCCAAAATGAGTGTTACGAAAATGTCTATGTAAGGCTAAGTACCTCATACTGGTATTGCACTGGCCTTTTTTAACTGACACAGATGTTGGATCTCAATTTGATCACTCTTTTGTTGCTGAGAATTTTCTTGCAAACTTGTAGTATATTTGAGTTTTAAAAAGGCTTATAAAGATTGTAATTTACATTTAGAAATTTCAGACTGGGTTTACCTTAAAAGAAAATTGATCAACCCCTACAAAAATGTCCATTAATTATAATCCACATAATAATTCACATTTCCTGTTGCTGCAGAAATATTTTCCTGCTGTAGCAAACTAGCTCAAATTAAGACCCTACATCTGTACTGCTTCTCTATTTATTTATAATATTGCTAAGCCAAACAGGCTGTGTGTACTACAGGGATATCTGCTGCTGCTATTGTATACACATATTTTATTGAATCAGGAGGGGGAGGGTATTGACTGTGGTCCTGTGTTTGGTATGTGAAGTATGGATGACAAGGCTGGGTTCATTCTTTCTCTCCGTGGTTTCTCCAGCCTCCAATCAATAATACTGTGGATGCTGCTCCCATTCATATTATGCTCCTGCTGATTGTTCATTCAAGTTGATAAAACTAATTCATGCCAACTCCTCAGCCAGGGTTGTCTGCAGTCATGCTCCAGATTCTTAGAAAGAGATGGATCTTTCTCTCCTATCAGCTAACAGTTTTCCCAGTGTGGTTCCTTTCCCTGCATTCAAAATGAATGTCTGTCTGGCCTACATGTTCAAAACGCTGACAGCCCCAATGTCAAAAATAAACAAGCATACAGCACTATCGGTGTATTTGAAAGATTCCAGTTTGTTATGAAACATCTGCTTCACATTTAGAATACTCAGTTGATATATGCAACATTACTTGCTTATAATGCCTCATAAACATAGTTAATGTCATCCAGTCATTTCATCCAGTATACAATGAAAATACACTGTATATAACAACATATAAGCTTAGGCCTGTAGGCTACTTTGGGACTCCTGCTCTCCAAGATAGTTGAAACTCATGGAACAGTGATGAAGGCCCTGCTCTGACATATGCCAGCAGACAGTTTAGTTGTCCTTGAGATCTGTGTTCACATTAGAAACTTTAATCCTGATGCTTAATGTGTCTGGCAAAACAAATAGACAGAGTGCCTCTTAAAGAGGTCACGCAGCAGCCCATTGAATGATACAGCAACATTTATTTTTCATCTTGCCTGTATTCATCATCATGGCAGGGTGCACCTTTAGACTCTACATGATATCTGCTCAATGCCAAAGCCCAGCGTCGTGGCATTCAATCACTCCTCTAGGTGGGTCACCTGTCCAGCCCTGCAACAGCTAGTCTCAAACGGGTGTGTGTGTGTGTGTGTGTGTGTGTGTGTGTGTGTGTGTGTGTGTGTGTGTGTGTGTGTGTGTGTGTGTGTGTGTGTGTGTGTGTGTGTGTGTGTGTGTGTGCGTGTGTGTGCGTGCGTGCGTGCGTGCGTGCGTGCGTGCGTGCGTGCGTGCGTGCGTGCGTGCGTGCGTGCGTGCGTGCGTGCGTGCGTGCGTGCGTGTGTGTGTGTGTGTGTGTGTGTACTCTCCAACATGCATCAGTCTCACATTGCACGCATGCTGCAGGAGATCGATACAGGCCTCAGCATCACCACGACAGCCCCATAGATGGATACATATTCTCAAATAGGAATCCGACGAAAACAGCCATCCATAACATGAAATACAAATTTGGTCATGAATGGTGATGGCTTGCAAAGCCCACTGTGACATATGGATTAATTCAACTCAAAGTGCCTACCGGTAAGTAACCTTGTTGTTTTGTTGAAACTATTGTTAAAAAAAACATTCCATTAGCTATTGTTTATCCCTTTCTTCTTTTTAAGGGCTGGAAGTGTATTCACGTCCCACATGCAGTGATGAGGGATTGAGAGCCACCAGACAATTATGGAACAGTTAAGACCTCTGTAATGCAATCTTAAGAGGGAGGAGAGGGGGTTAGAGCCCCCACCACTGAATAGCAGGCTTTGATGAAACAACATGCCGTTTCCCTAGTAACTACATCTGTGGACATGCACGAAGAAATGAATGACTTCCTTAATAGAGGATAATGATACTTGTAATTTGCTATTTTTTTTTTCATTTTGGCAATCAGTAATTCATTAGCGTCTTAAAAAGCTGGGTTCAGACAGAGACGTCAAGAGTGGGAGAGAAAATATGAGGCGGACAGTCAGACAGATAGGAAGCCTGACAGAGCATGATGTTATACTGTAGAAGCCACTTCCACATGTCCTGAAGTGTTCTAGGATTACACTGAAAACACAGATCCTATCTGTTCCTAGACTATCAACGAGCAGAAAACACATTGTATTCTTCTTCATCATCTAAATTATTGTTATTTCAGCATAGAGTAGCTGTAATAGCCTAAACAAATTCAGTTCACAAGACATTCTATGATCTGAATTGCTGGTTGATTCTAAAAATGAATCAAATTCATGATTTTTTTTAAAGACAACATTAATCCAACATGGTATCAATGAAGGTGAGCTGCCTGAACCGTGAGTGACATCTGAGGGCCTTTCAAATGCCTGCTGCACTTCAAGAAGAATATCCACTCATGGTGCATTCAATCAATGTTTGATTCACTGCCTTGAACAATGCACTGTCACCGGATCTAAGATTCATCATAGTCAAATAAACCCACTCTTCTTCTAGGAATACAAATAGGAAAGGACAGAGCACTCAGAGATGTCTTTATAGAACAGCTATTTAACTGTTTTAGAATAATTTCTCTCTCTCTAAATGGAGTCATTGTAATCATGAGCAAAGCAGAATGTTGTGTTTGCAGATGTAGGATTTTAATTTGATCACCCTGTTGCAAGAGAACTTTGCTGAAAGTTTGTTATTCTTAAGTTTGTTATTTGCACTTTGAAATTTCAGACTTGATTTTTCCTTACAACCTCCACAAAAATGTAAATGAATTATAATCCACATTTCCTGTTGCTTCAAACTGGCTCAATTTAAGGTACTGTATCTATAACCACTCATTAGCTACATCCCTTTACAGGTGTTGTGTAGGTGGGACTGGTTAGAGCATTTTTTCACAATGTCCTCATCCTCCAATAAAAAGTTTAATTTTCCTATCTTTATGCAGGCAAAAATGTGCTGTCTAGCAACATTTTCAAGTTCACATCAGACCATAAATGGATCATTACTAATTATTTCAAATAAAATACATGTTGTATGGAAGTGTGAGTGTTTATGTCTATAATACATATAATACATGCAAATACATTATGTCTATAATACATATGTTTTGCTGATGAGGTTCACAAGCTAACCTCAAACAGGAAAGCAACTGATTTAGGAGAAAACATCCAGTCCAAGCAGGTCAAGACTGTTCACAACAACACACACACACACACACATCCATAGCACTTGTGCACTTGCTCACACATGCAAGCACACACAAACATCTCAGTATGATCCCAATGTACAGTATTGGAGAGGGTACAACTGGGAAGCTCCATATGAGTTGTTTCAGTGGGTTCTGGTGGTCATTACTTTTAATCCGCTCTTTCACTAACTGAAACATAATTCTCTTCCATTACACACTGGCAGTTTATTTCATTTGATATCAAATAAAGAGGAGCAGTCAACCTGTAACACTGCCGTCATTTGTCAATATGAAAAGTCATTTCACTTGACATTGACGGAAGCACAGAGTCGTTTCCGTTAAATTGGCACTGCTCAAATGCCACGAGAAAATAAACATTCAGGTTATTCAGCGAAATCTAGATTGTGCTCAGATTTCCTTTAAATCAAACCATACCAAAAAAATCACAAAGGATTTGTCCGATCCAAGTGCATACCACACAGCTAAATATAAGTATATATTTCAAATTCATGCCATTTCAAAGATTTTAATATGGACCTTAAGACAGAGCTAGAGCATACGCTCAGCTCTCAAATGCTCAAATGCCCCCCTAAGGACCTGAAACAAATTAGCAAGATCCCGATGGAAGATTAAGACTAGTCTTATAATACAGTCTTATTTTATACACATTTTTTACAAATGAAATCCTCTTGAATTAGATAAAAACAGATATTTCAAGGAAATCAACAAAATGATTTTAATATGATCTCATAACGGTGCCGATGTGACGTTCCACCAACTATGATTCTATTGCAACTGGCATCACTGACATGTAACGGTGTTCTTCGTTTGTAGAAAGAGAGTCGGACCGAAATGCAGCGTGGTTGTTACTCATGATCTTTAATGAATGAAAACGGAACGATACATGAAATATCTCAATACAAAAACAACAAACGGAACGTGAAACCTAATACAGCCTATCTGGTGAAACCACACAGAGACAGGAACAATCACCCACGAAATACAAAGCGAAACCAGGCTACCTAAATACGGTTCCCAATCAGAGACAATGAGAATCACCTGACTCTGATTGAGAACCGCCTCAGGCAGCCAAGCCTATACAACACCCCTAATCAGCCGCGATCCCAAATACTACAAACCCCAATACGAAAATACAATAACATAAACCCATGTCACACCCTGGCCTGACCAAATATATAACGAAAACACAAAATACAATGACCAAGGCGTGACAGAACCCCCCCCCCCCCTAAGGTGTGGACTCCCGGACGCACCTCAAAACCATAGGGAGGGTCCGGGTGGGCGTCTGTCCATGGTGGCGGTTCCGGCTCGGGATGTGGACCCCATTCCATTAAAGTCATAGTTCCTCCCCTTCGCGTCCTGGGATAATCCACCCTCGCCGCCGACCATGGCCTAATAGTCCTCACCCAGAACCCCACAGAACTGAGGAGCAGCTCGTGACTGAGGGGCATCTCAGGACTGAGGGACAGCTCGGGACTGAGGGGCAGCTCGGGACTGAGGGGCAGCTCGGGACTGAGGCAGCTCGGGACTGAGGGGCAGCTCAGGACTGAGGGGCAGCTCGGGACTGAGGGGCAGCTTGGGACTGAGGGGCAGCCCAGTACTGAGAGAAAGCCCAGTACTGAGAGGAAGCCCAGTACTGAGAGGAAGCCCAGTACTGAGATGAAGCTCAGGCAGGTAGTAGGCTCCGGTAGATCCTGGCTGGCTGGCGGATCTGGAAGATTCTGGTTGACTAGCAGATCTGGAAGAGACTGGTTGACTGGCAGATCTGGAAGAGACTGGTTGACTGGCAGATCTGGAAGAGACTGGTTGACTGTCAGATCTGGAAGAGACTAGTTGACTGGCAGATCTGGAAGAGACTGGTTGACTGGCAGATCTGGAAAAATCTGGTTGACTGGCAGATCTAGAAGAGACTGGTTGACTGGCAGATCTGGAAGAGACTGGTTGACTGGCAGATCTGGAAGAGACTGGTTGACTGGCAGATCTGGAAGATTCAGGTTGACTAGCAGATCTGGAAGATTCTGGTTGACTGGCAGATCTAGAAGATCATGGCTGACTGGCAGATCTAGCTGCTCTATGCAGGCTGACAGCTCCTTGCAGACTGACAGCTCTTTGCAGACTGGCAGCTCTGGCTGCTTTATGCAGACTGACAGCTCTGGCTGCTTCATACAGCTCTGACAGCTCTGACTGCTCCATGCAGGCTGACAGCACCCTGCAGACTGGCAGCTCCTTGCAGACTGACAGCTCTGGCTGCGTCATGCAGACTGACAGCTCTGACTGCTCCATGCAGGCTGACAGCACCCTGCAGACTGGCAGCTCTTTGCAGACTGACAGCTCTGGCTGCTTCATGCAGACTGACAGCACCTTGCAGACTGACAGCTCCCTGCAGACTGGCAGCTCAGGAGCTGCTACCGGAGGACTGGTGTGTGGAGGTGGCTCTGGATAGACCGGACCGTGCAGGCGCACTGGAGCTCTTGAGCACCGAGCCTGCCCAAGCTTACCTGGCTCGATACCCACTCTAGCCCGGCCAATACGAAGGGCTGGTATGTGCCGCACTGGGCTATGCACCCGCACTGGAAACACAGTGCGCTCCATAGCATAACACGGTGCCTGCCCGGTCTCTCTAGCCCACCGGTAAGCACAGTGAGTTTGCGCAGGTCTCCTACCTGGCATAGCCATACTCCCTTTAAGCCCCCCCCCCCCCAAAAAAAAACATTTTTTGGGCTGCTTTTCGGGCTTCTATCCGCTTCGCCGTGCTGCCTCCTCATACCAGCGCCTCTCCGCTTTAGCCGCCTCCAGTTCTTCCTTGGGACGGCGATATTCTCCCGGCTGCATCCAGGGTCCTTTTCCGTCTAATATCATCTCCCAAGACCAGAAGTCCTTATATTGCTGCTCCTCACAATTAACAGGGAGAGTAGGCTCAGGTCTGACTCCTGACTCAGCCACTCTCTCTCTGCGCCCTCCCCCAATAAATATTTGGGGGTTACTTTCGGTTTTCGCTGTGTCTTTTTTTTGGACTCCATTCGCCTATAGCCCTCTTCGCACTGCTCTAGCGAATCCCAGGCGGGCTCCTGCACTCTCTCTGGGTCGGCCGCCCACCTGTCGATTTCTTCCCACGTCGTATACTCCATGCCTCTGCTGTCCATAACGTCCTCCCTTCGCTGTTCAAGCTGTCGCTGCCTGTTAACACGCTGCTCGGTCCGTGTGTAGTGGGTGATTCTGTAACGGCGTTCTTCGTTTGTCGAAAGAGAGTCGGACCGAAATGCAGCGTAGTTGTTACTCATTATCTTTAATGAAGGAAAACGGAACGATACATGAAATAACTCAATACAAAAACAACAAACGGAACGTGAAACCTAATACAGCCTATTTTTTTTTTTAATTGAAATAAAAAATAATTTATTTTCTTCAATACCATTCATTCTTTACAACTCATAATTTACATACATACTCAAATAATGGTATTTTAATTAAAATAATCAAACTAAACATAAACCCCAAACAAAACCTCAGGGGAGCATCTTCCCTCCCCGTCACCCTACAAAAACCTTTCCCTATCTCCCCGTCCCTAATCTATCCTCTTACAAATCTAAATGACACCCAGCCCTAAACCCCCCTTCCACCTCTCCCGAGCAGCATGCTTCCCCCACTTCCTCTCCTCCCTCTTCATCCTCCCCCTCAAATCTCCTTCCACCCTCCTCACTATCCCTTCTACCCCCCAATCTCTCCCTGTCTTCACCATGTTCTGCCTTGCTTCCCACAGCCCCCGTTTAAAGAGACTCATGAGAAGCCAGAGCAGAAACCTGTCCCTATCCGTCCCTCTCGCTCTCCCTACACCCCTCTCTAACCTGGCCCACGTCAATACAAAATCCCCCTTTACCAAACCTAACAACACCCGTGCCCTAGCCCATACTACTCCGGCAAAGGCACAGTCCCAAAAGACATGGCGCACAGTCTCCTCCCTGCCACAAGAGGATCTTGGACAGGTGGGGGATTGTACCAAACTATACCGGTACATGATGGAACGTACCGGCAAACACTTATGAAGGCTCAACCAATTCAGGTCCTTGAGCCTGTTGTCCAGACCCCGCGCCTGCACTCCCTCCCAGACCACTTCCGAGATGCCCACTACAGGCGCCGGACTCCCTGCCTTTCTGACCTCCTCGTACAGGTGCCTGTGATCTAAACCTACTCGGGCAACTTCAACCTCAGGGTGCGCATGCAGCCACTTGGCCGATTGACCAAAGTGCCAAGGCAGCTGTTCCGCCCGAGGACCCGTGTTAGACCACACCATTATGCTTCTCGCCTGATACGAGAAAAACACCCGCAGGAGGTAACCGGACGGGTGTATCACTGGCTGAGCAAGCTCCGTTAACAAGAAAGAAACAAAAATTGTGTCCAGCTTGAGGGGGAAATGTGGTACCCCCCTACCTCCCTCCCCGATGGGACAGATCATGCGTGCCCTGGCGACCCACTCGCACCTGCCACTCCACATAAACTGAAACACAAGCCTCACTAGAGGCCTCCTCAGACAAGCCGGCAGTGGGTAGATGTATGCCAAATACAAAAGAGACGGCAACACATCCACCTTTAGGACCAGGACTTTGCCCATAAAAGACAAATACCTAGCTTTCCACATTGCTAGCTTCCTCTGTACCACTGCGAATCGCATGTTCCAGTTTAGCGTCGCTGAGCCGGAGGTCTCAAAATGGACCCCGAGAATCCTCAGGGCCCCCTCACAGAGAGATAACCCCCCCAGGCACATCCGTTCTACCGCGCCATCTTCCGAAAAACTTGACGGAAGACTTTGCATGGTTCAGAACTGCTCCCGACGCTCGGGTGAAATCCCCAAAGATGGCAAGGGACCTTGTCAGGCACGAGTCCTTGCACAACAGCAAGGAAGTGTCGTCGGTGTACTGCGTCATCTTAACACGCAGCCCACCACTTCCAGGGATCAGCAAGCCTTCCACCCCTGTGTCTGCCCTAATGGCAGCCCCCAGAGGCTCCATGTACAGAACGAAGAGGAGAGCCGAGAGTGGGCACCCCTGCCTGACCCCAGATGAGAGGTCAAAAACGTCACCCAAGTGACTATTTACACTAACTCGGCACCCCGCTCCGACATATAATGTACGAATCTATCCTATAAACTTCTCCCCAAATCCTAATCGACCTAACACTCTGAATAAAAAGGAACCCAATCTTCAACCCAAGCGATGGAGTCCCTGATTAACTGTAGGTTCCATCTAATAGAGCGGCCCTCTACCCCGCACGTCTGATCCTCATGAACGACGTAGGGAAGGGCTGTGCGCAACCGGTCTGCTAAAACCTTTGCAAGTAGCTTGTAATCTACACACAGCATGGTCAACAGCCGCCAGTTGCCAAGGTCTGTTACTTCCCCCTTCTTATATAAAAGTGACAGCACACCAACAGCCATTGATCCCCCCGGGACCCCCGTCTCAAGGATGGCCTTCAAGACTTCGAGGACCACTGGTCCAAGTATACCCCAAAACTTGAGATAAAACTCAGCTGGCAGCCCATCCATCCCAGGCACCTTCCCTTTTCCCATCCTCCTAAGAGCGCTCTCAACCTCTTCAAGTGAGATCTGGGCCTCCATCACTTCTCTAATGTCCTCCGGCAACGGCCTGGACAAGTGTTCTAAAACACATTTCCCTGCTCTACATCTATTTCCCTTTCCTTAAATAAACCTTGGAAATGATCAGTTGTCACCCTGACCATATCCTCTGGTTCTCTAACTATACTACCATTTTCTTCCCTAACACCATGCATTACCTTCCTACTCTGTCTTGCCCTAACCAACTTAAAGAACATAGCAGAACAAGTCTCATTATGTTCTAGAAAGCCACTATGCGCACGCTCCAGGAAAGCTCGAGCCTTCCGCTCCTGCAACTCCCTGAGCTGCGCCTTTAGGGTTGCGGATCTCTCCCAGTCAAACGACCCGCCGAGGTTGCCTGCCTCGTATTCGAGTTCAATTAACCTTTGGATACGATCCACCTCCCTCCTCTCCTCCCTTTTTTTCCTCTTGCAATACCCTATTATAAAAGCCCTAATCCTCACCTTAACTAATTCCCACCACTCTAACACCCCCTCGCACATGGACCGGAGGCCCTCAAGCCTCCAAAAGAAACCATAAAACCCGTCAACAAAAGCCTGCTCCTCCAGCACATCCCGATCTAGCTTCCAGTACCCCCTACCAAAGAGGCAGACTGGCGACCCCACCTGCAGGAGCACCCTGTCGTGATCCGAAAAGAAAACAGGCAACAGCCGCCCAGACAACTTACCCAAAGACCTGGGTACAAAAATATAGTCGAGCCTCCGCTCAACCCCTGGAGTTGCGCCATGTAGGACCGTCCATTTTCGGAGTAGTGTGCAGACCACCATCTACCAGACCATGGCAAGCCATTAGCCTGGCAATGGCGCCTGCACTGCTATCCCACCTCTTCCTAAATCTGTATTAAAATCCCCCCCTATCACTAATTTCCTATTTGTGACACACAGGGGCGTCAGACAGTCCACCATCTCCCTCCTGTCTGCCACCACCTGTGGCCCATACACCACCACTAATCTAAATTTACAATCCCTTATCGTGACATCCACCCCTATAACCCTCCCCTGCATTACCACAAAAGAATCCTCCACTTTTACCTCCCTGTGCCCACACAAAATCCCTACCCCCGATGAGTGCACCCCCCCAACACCCCAAACCGACTCCCCCTTGTCCCACTCCCTCTTAAACCTACTAACATCCCCTCCATCCCTCAGGTGAACCTCCTGTAAAAAACAAAAATCAAACCCCACACCCTCCAAATAACTAAAAACCGCCCTCCTCTTAGCAAAATCCCTTAAACCCCTTACATTTAAACTAACAAAAGTCAAATTAGACCCCATGAAAAAATAAAAACATGTAATACACTCAAATTCGAAACCCAGACAGAAAAAAAAAACAGGAGACTCACCCGATGCTCCCCTGCTCCATATCTACCGGTGAGAACACCATCCGTAATCCCGACATCCCCCCCTCTTCCTCCATCTCACCATCCCAGGATGCAGGAATAGTGTTTGGCTCCGGGGTGCCTGCACCCTGGGTCTACCCCCACAATCCTCCCCCTCCCCAGTGTTGCAGCTAGTTTGGAAAAAAATTGGGGAGGCTGAGTCCCCAAACAAAAAACTCCCCACCTCCTCCTGTACCCAGTCCTGAGTCTTGTTAGGTGTGTCCCCACCCAACAGAAGTTGAGAGCCTGGGGAAACCAGCAGCAACCCAGAGGTATCTCCCACCCCCATCACTCTCTTGGCCATCCCCTCCCTCTCACTGTCGGCCAATCGCACCCTCCTCTTCATTCTCTTCTTTGGTGATGGCGGCAGTGGAGAGATACCACCCTCCCCCCCCCGCCAGCTCCTCCACCATACCCCTCATCTCTTCCACCAGGGCACTTTCTCCCCAGTCCACTTGCTCTTCCACCGTCTCCTTCTCCACCACTCCTCCCTCGCTTTCTTCTCTCTCATGCTCCTCCACTCTGTTGCCTTCTTCCGCCGCTTTTCCTGGTTCTCCTACTCCCGTGCCTTCCGTTTCCTTCTCTCTTCCATCCGCCGCTTCTTGCTCCTCCTCCTTCCTTGTGGCCTTCCCCTCTGGACCTGTACTCTGGTCATGAGGCGTGATTCCTTCCCCTCCTCTTCTTCCCCCATCCCCCGCTCCTGCTCCCCCCCAGCCGCAGACGCATATGACCTCCGACGGGCCGGGCACCCCCGCCACAGGTGTGCTGACGAGCCACACCCATGGCACGTCTTAGGCTTGTCACAATCCCTCGCCTCGTGTTCCTCAGATCCACAAAATCTGCATTTTCTTGTACTGCACGAGGCGAATATGTGACCGTAGGCCATACAGCGCCTGCAAAATGGGGGCTGACGTGAATAAAACAACGTCCCCCTCTCAGCCCCTAGGGAGAACATAGCAGGAGGATGGAGGTAGCCACCATGTCCCTTTGGGTCCTCTCTGAGGAGGGCCTGGAAGCCTCTCCTCCCATTCCAAAACCCAAGGGAGTCTTTGAGGTGCCTTGCTGAGGAGACATTATCCATGTATCTCCCCAGAAAAGCCCTCACCTCTTCGTCCTTAACGTAAGGGTTGTAAATGTTAACAGTTACAACCCTAAAGTTATTCTTCGCCAGGCTTGTTATTTCATAGTGGCACAATGGCCTATCACCTCCCATTGCTCTTGCCCTTCTCAGGATATCATCGCGTTTTTCCTCTGTATATAGTGCCACGTCGTATGCTCCCTCCAACGAGTTGCCTTGGAAACAAAACACGTCCTTCACCGTCAGCTTTAGAATCCCCATCAATATTATCCTTCCAAAAGTTTTTTTCCTTCCAAGCAAACCGAATCGTGTTGGCCAGCCCATTCCCAGGGACCGTCCGTGTTGATGTATTTAGCATCATCTCCGCAAGGAGAATGGCGCTCGTTCTCTTCTCTTCCAAAACAAGTAAAAAGGAAAAACCAAAGTGACCGAGCCTATCTGGTGAAACTACACAGAGACAGGAACAATCACCCACGAAATACAAAGCGAAACCAGGCTACCTAAATATGGTTCCCAATCAGAGACAACGAGAATCACCTGACTCTGATTGAGAACCGCCTCAAGCAGCCAAGCCTATACAACACCCCTAATCAGCCGCGATCCCAAATACTACAAACCCTAATACGAAAATACAATAACATAAACCCATGTCACACCCTGGCCTGACCAAATATATAACGAAAACACAAAATACAATGACCAAGGCGTGACATGACAGAGAGATCTCTCTCCAGACTCCCATGCTACATCAAATCCCTCTTATGTATCATACAAACACATACAAACACTATCTGTGACAATAGTCATTCTCTTAGACATCGTGTCTGAAACTGATCCTGTCTGAAAAGTCATAAGCAAGGGCCCGGTGACAATCCAAACAACGCAAACATTTTCCCAGGCCCCCCTACTCCCGATCGCCCCTCAAGACTGGGACCCACTGGAATGTCCTCTGACAGATGTGTATTTTCCCAACAGCCCTGAGACAACACTACCCACAGTCCTTGTCAGAAACACCACAATCCTAAAATCCTCTGAATGCCTTATCTCCCTCACCCACTAGTATTGGACAATACTAAAACAGGTAGGTCACCCACGTCCCTCCTCTTGGTACCTTGCCCTAGCTGCTCCTCTCCTCTACATCCCTGTCCCCTCCAAAGTAAGTGGTCACTGTGATTTAGTGTGGTGCAGCCCAGTCACCGGTAAATCTCCCGTGAAGCAGCCTGATGTGTCTGGCTGTAGGATCCCCAGGGTGATTTAACATGGTAACCATCCCAGTTTCATTTGGACTGAAGCACTTGCTCATGACCAGCCCAGCCAAGGCCAAATCAAACACATGCCAATGCTCCTTACATGTTTATAAAAGGGGATAATTATCCCTTTGCTGATTTACAATGTAACAAACACATAGATATGATCCAAACATCTTCATTCATTCCAATGGATGTTCGTTTTTTAGTTTTTTTATTTATTTTAAATGAGATGGATCATACTTACATACAAATGCTAATGGAATATGTTTTAATACATGAAAAATAACAAATAGGCACACGTTTTCATTCCCAACCAAATTTCTACACTACAGTAGCCCTACATGCCAAATGAGAAAGATTGTGTAGAAATTCCTAAGGCCACTCAACCTGCAGTCTCTGCTGCTCTGTTCTGGAGAGCTCGTTTCCCACTGCAGTTTGGTGCATTTTCCTGATGGAAATTAACAATATGCTGTAAACTGCAATAAAGTGCTGGTTTAACTGCAAGTGGAGATGCTGCGAGTCACAATTCACATATTTCATTTGACAGTTTTTGCAAATTTGGATTGGTTTCTGCCCATAAAATGTTTTAGTTCATAAAAGCGACCAGACAGCCTTTATGGCAAGTTCTTCTCATTAAACAAGAAAATTAAGGAAAATATTAGAATAGAACATCTCATCTCTCTACCATTTAGTTTAAAGCGTTGAACACTGAAGTTAAATGACTGACTCCTAGCTACTTGACTGTATTGCTTCCAGAGCAGTGTGCATGGAGCTGCAGCAGCTCCATGGCCCAGCCTTGTGCTCCGATGCTTTGAGGTGGAGGGTTCGGGCCCTTGGATGGAACACCTGCCAAAGTACACTTAAGTGAGGATGATCCCCACCCCACCTCCAGCTCTTGCCTAGTGAAAGTCCAGATGTCTAAACACTTGCCTCCTGAACAAAACAACATGCTTAAAGGCATCTGCCTGAACCTGCCGACAGTACACGAAAACCGCTAGCAGACTTATCAAAACGACTCAGCTCTTTCCTGATTTGATCATCCGTAATAATCAGGAAGCAAGTGTTCAAGTTTCTGAATATATATATACACATCTCACACTCTCACACTCTCACAAAGTTAGGGTGGAAGAGGACAGAGTTTTAGTTTCCTGGGGATTGGAAGGTGTGGTGTGCGCGATGGCTTCTCAGACTAGCGTGGAGGAGACGCTGTCATTACGGCATGGATTCAGGTGTGTTCCTGAGAATGGAGTTAAGGTGGAGGAGGTTCTACTGGGTAGACTCATTGCTAGTGGGATATTTGTACGGGGTGTGTTGGTGCCAATTGCTCTTCTTTCCATTTGACCAGGATGGTAGTCACAAATTTGCCTCTGTTTATTACGGATGATCAAATCAGGAAAGAGCTGAGTCGTTTTGATAAGTTTGCTAGCGGTTTTCGTGTACTGTCGGCAGGTTCAGGCAGATGCCTTTAAGCATGTTGTTTCATTCAGGAGGCAAGTGTTCAAGTTTCTGAATAACAATGAGCAACAGCTAAATTTGCATTTTAAAGTGATACATGGGTAGGGGCTCTAAGTAGGTTTTACCAGCACATATAGTCTACTATGTTTTGAGTGTGGGACTTTGGGGCATAAGAGCTTTGCGTGCAGACATAAAGGCCATGGACAAGGTGAGGGTACAAGCACCAGTGAGGGAAATTGAGGTCAACGTGCAGGGGGCAATGAGACGCAGGCAACAGAGGCTTGGCCTAGTCATGCCAGGGAGGGTGGTGTAGATGAGGCTGGGCCTAGTCAGGCTAGAGATGGTGAGGTTGCTAAGGCTGGGCCTAGTCAAGCTAGAGATGGTGGTGTAGATGAGACTGGGCCTAGTCAGGCTACAGATAGGGGTGTAGATGAGGCTGGACCTAGTCAGGTTATGGATGGTGGTGTAGATGAGGCTGGGTCTAGTCAGGTTATGCTAGTGGATGAGGAGAGTATAGTGGTGAAGTGTAAGAGACTAGGGGGGAGAAGGAGGGTGTCAAGCAGAAAAGGAAAAAAGGGAAGAAGAAAGAAGTTGGGAGGGGAGAGGCTGTTGTGGTCAAAGGCACCAAGGAACCTTTGCCTGGTGCTGGGGGGGCTGACCAGAGAGGAAGGGCAGGTGGTCAGGATGGGAGATGAAGATGAGGAGGGGGGAAGTGAGGCTGAGGAAGATGATGAGGACTCCTCCTCAATGTGTCCGGAGCTGACAGCCAGTCAAGCAGAGGGGTCAAAGTATACGTTGAAGGAACTGACAAAATTCCTGAATGAGACCAAAGGGGAAAAAAGTTAATCTTGAGGCTTTTTATTCTTATCCGAGAAAGACCTCTCACCCAGGAAACGGTTTAGGTTGAGGAAGTGGGTCACAACAGTGCGTAAAGGTCTACCTTCAGACACAGTTTAGATGAATAGTTTCTTTCTGGCACTGGGGTTTTTTGAGCTTTGCTATTGGTCTCTTTATTTGTTAGCTTTTCTCCCACTTGTTATAGAGACTCTTTGGGTAGGCTTGCTTAATATAAAGGGAGCCAGAGATGCAGGAAAGAGGAGTGTGTTGGGTGAATATGTAAAACAAAAAAAAGGTAAAGGTGTTGTTTCTGCAGGAGACGCATGGTGATGTGGTGAATGAAGTTGATTGGAGGTTCTGGTGGAAAGGGGCAAGTGTGTTGAGCCATGGGACAAATTTTAGTGCAGGGATGGCAGTCGTTTTTGTACCAGGTCTGTCTGTAAAAATGTGCTCCTCAAAGGAGGTGTGTAGGGGTAGGCTGCTTGTTGTGAAAGCAGAAATTAACATGGGATTTTTCTTTAGAAATGTGTATGCGCCTAACACACTTAGAGAGGGGTGTTCTATTTGGGTTTCTTAGACAGGAACTCTCACAGGTAGCGCCTGAGGAGATGCTGGTGGTCGGCATGGACTGGATCTGTACAATGGATTTTTACAAAAGACAGAAATGGGGCGGAGCCTCATTCAGGGTCAGTGGGAGTGTTATGGGACATCATTGATCAGTTCGACCTAGTGGATGTTTGGAGAACTAAACATCCTGAAACAAGACAGTATACACGGGTGATGGTCTTTGGGGCTAAGGTGAGCGCAACCCGACTTGATTGTTTTTATATGTCCAGGAATCAGAGCAATAGACTGTTGGGTGTTACCATCCTCCCGGTGGGTTTTTTGGATCACCACATAACCATGGCTCGGCTGTCTATTTCACCAGGGCCTCTGCATGCATCCTATTGGAAGTTTAATGTAAAGCTCTTACAAGATGCCCATTTTTGCTCATGTTTCCAGATCTTTTGGGAAAGGTGGAGGCAGCAAAGAGAGGAGTATGAGTCTGAGTCAATGGTGGGATGTGGGGAAAGTCCAAATTTGGCTTTACTGTCGACAGTATACAGCACTATCATCCTCAGAGGCTAGGATAGTATTGGGGGAACTCAAGCGCAGTATTACTGAGATGTAGGTGTCGGGTTAGGTTCCTTGTTCCTTGTCAATCATTGGCTTATTGGTGAAATCAGCAGTCAGACAATATCTTCTTTAAGTAAATCAATCAAACCTTTATTAATGCAATTGCAGACAGAAGTTAACAATGGAAACACAGCATGTACAGTTGAAGTGTAACGGTTTTCTAGGTGTGAAGGAGAGTCGGACCAAAATGCAGCGTGTAGATTGCGATCCATGTTTTAATAAACAAACGTAACACGAATCTAAATACAAACACTACAAAAAACAATAAACGTAACGAAAACCGAAACAGCCTATACTTGTGTACACTAACACATAGACAGGAACAAGGACACTAAGGACAATTACCCACGACAAACTCAAAGAATATGGCTGCCTAAATATGGTTCCCAATCAGAGACAAGGATAAACACCTGCCTCTGATTGAGAACCACTCCAGACAGCCATAGACTTTGCTAGATCACCCCACTAGCTACAATCCCAATATATACACACCACATACAAAAACCCATGCCACACCCTGGCCTGACCCAATACATGAAGATAAACACAAAATATTTCGACCAGGGCGTGACAGAAACCCCCTCCCTAAGGTGCGGACTCCCGAACGCACCTCAAAACAATAGGGAGGGTCCGGGTGGGCGTCTGTCCATGGTGGCGGCTCCGGCGCGGGACGTGGACCCCACTCAGTCAATGTCTTAGTCCCCTCTCCTCGCGTCCCTGGATAGTCCACCCTCGCCGCCGACCATGGCCAAGTAGTCCTCACCCAGAACCCCACTGGACTGAGGAGCAGATCGGGACTGAGGCAGCTCGGGACTGAGGGAAAGCTCGGGAGTGAGAGAAAGCTCGGGAGTGAGAGAAAGCTCGGGAGTGAGAGGAAGCTCGGGAGTGAGAGGAAGCTCAGGAGTGAGAGGAAGCTCAGGAGTGAGAGGAAGAACAAGTTTTAATGACTCCAACGTAAGTGTATGTAAACTTCCGACTTCAACTGTGTCTCAGAGTAAGCTCTGCGACCAAGCAAAAGGCGCAGCTGATTATATACCTGTGATCACTCCCTGGTGGTGATCACTTACGTCAATGTATATGTCCAATGAGTTGAGGTTACATTAATGCAGATACCTAGAACAGTAGCTTCTCTAAATTCTAAGTATCATCAGCATTTTCCACTGTCGCTCAAGATCAAAGTGGCCAACCTAGACAGTGTTTACTTCTCAGCTCTTTACCTAGTTCCGGTCTGTCTCTCGCCCTGCCTGCAGGCATGTTCTTGCAACAGCTAGGGTGTAACCGTGGCAGAGTTCAGACATATAGCAACAGTATGATAGTGAGGCATGCTATTATAAGGCCTGTAGCAAGCACATAAGTCTTAATCAATAATGGGACCCTTCCCCTACAGGTAGAGATGGTGGGGCTCCAGGCTAATTTAGCTGAATTATGTAGGGAGCTGAGGGCCTGGCAGCTGCTAAGGCCCTCATGAGAAGTGGGTGTTCCACAACCCAGCAATCCCTTTGAAATTGGTTCAGTCGGCCACCCTGCAGAGGAAACTGATGGCAGCGGGTTTACTAAGGCTGGGTGACCTGCGACTGCTGGGAGAGGAGGGGTGGAAAACCCCAGAAGTCCTGCCACAACAAACAGGAATAATGTCTCTTAGGCTGCTGGAAAGATTCCTGGAGGAGGTCCAGGAGGCACTGTCTGAGCCAGTAAGGGGGTGGTTGAGCGGGCAAATGGGGAAGTGCCACCAATGTTTCCGCCACTGCAGATGACTGCAGAGACTGAGGACTGGCAAGGGGGTCTGGAGGACTTGTTAGATTTTAAAACTCCGAGCCTGGGGGAGTTTGAAGGTGTGGGAGGTAAAGTCATCTACAACCTCTGCATTAAGGTAAGGAACATTAGGAGCCTAACAGGAGTGAAGGCACATCAGTGGCAGAGAGTATGTGGGGTGGAGAGTATGGTAGGTTTTAGATGGAGGGGGCTCTACAAAGCCCCAGCAGCAAGGAGGTCAGGGGACATCCAGTGGAGGGTTCTACATGGAGCCCTGGCCACTAACAGCTGGTTGGCATGGGTCGACCCAGGAGTTGGGCAGGGGTGCCCTTTCTGTGTTATGAGAGAAACTGTGATTCATGTGTTTTCTGTGTGCACCAGGTTAATGCCATTAATGTTTATGTTGGAATGACTGTGTGAGAGGTTGGGAGTGGTTTTTACTGTTGGGATGTTTATAATGGGGTACCGATATTCAAATAAGGGAAAGGCCAAATGTGTTTTGTTTAATTGTTTTGTTTGCTCAGGCAAAGTTGGCTATTTGGCTAACAAGGAGGAACAGGGTCAAAGGTGGGGGGATAACAGAACCTTTACTATTGTTTAATGCGATGGTCTCTGCTCGCCTTGAATTTGAGTTCTATATAATGATGAAAATTGTGGAGATGTTTCAGGAGATATGGTGTGTCGGGTTTGCTGTCTGTATAGCTGGGGAAGATGTTTTGGATATACGGTTGTAGAAGTAGTGAGGTTTTGGTTGTTTTGTATCATGGGGTAGAGGGCAAGGTGAGTATGGTACATGTATGCTGTACAGGATATATTTTGGTGTTTTATTTTAAGGGGGGTTTAATGAAATTAGAATGTTTCATTAAAGAAAGACAAAAAGTCAAATCTCTCTCTCTCTCTCTCAGGTATTGAGTGGAGATGGGTGAGAAGAACATGTTTTATCAATTTTAAATTCAGGCTGTAACACAACAAAATGTGGAATAAGTCAAAGGGTATGAATACTTTTTGAAGGCACTGTACCTTAAGGCCCTGTTTGTAATTGAGTCATATTATACCATTACTAGTTAATTGGATATTTTTTTATTATCAAACATTAGTGTCAAATTGACAAGTCGGTGGCATTTTCTGTGTACAATAATAGTGCGTGTAGTGTGCTGTTGATAGGTAGGAGCAGACTGGTGCGGAAACTGTACTGTTTCCAGTAAAGGGACATTGAACAAGACAAAGTCATTTCTTAAATGAGTTTTACATTACAAGGAGCCCACAGAATAGGATAAAGCATGACGGTGTTGTAAAAGACAGACTGCCTGCTATCATGTGGGTGGTGCTATTGCATCGTCTTGTTGAGCCTAGTCTGCATCCCAAATGGGACTCCTAGGGCTCTGGTCAAATGATGGCCACTATATAAGAAATAGGGTGTCATTTGGGACGCATAAATAGATTCAATTAAGACCAAACTAAAGTGAGAAATAAGCATGAAAGGACAGTGTTCTAAGTGAACAGCCTATAATCAAAGACTGCTTTCAGATCAACACAGATAGATTTTCGTCTCATAGCTCCGGGAATATCAAATAACAACTTATCTAATAATTGCAGCAGTAATGGATGTTATTAAGGTTAGAATATCACAACGAGAATGATTAAACATTTAACCGGTTTAAATGCATGGTGTCAGTCTAAATAGTCTAACAGTTGAGTTGGTACCAGAGAGGGAAATAAGGCTTAAAACATGCTGTTACAAAAAGGTATCCCGTTGGTAAATGTGTAAATTTACTTGTTTCTCAAATACTTATTTAATCCTGGCAATCATGTAAATGTGATATTTATAGCTTTCCCAAAAGAAATACGACTGGCGATATTTTAAAGCTCTAAATCACAGGAATGTGAAGCCAAAAAGGAATGGCTATGATCCAATGCCATGCGTCACCTACCGGCAGCACTCGTTAAAAATATAGGAAGACATTTTTATATTCAATTGGCTGCTAGGGAAAGATTCCTGCTGAAGCCCTTCTTCCTATTACAAATTAAGGCAGCGTGAGAATGGGGCCCCACGGTGCAATGCATGTTATAAATATGTTAAAAGCCCATTCCACTTGTCGAGGTGCTATTTGTTTCCAATGAATCATAGCTAAGCACCTTCAACAGACATCTCAATAACACCTTATTTGCTGGTTCAGCAATACGTATAATGGGAAACAAATGGAAATGGGTTTCAAGCATGCCCTGGAGGAGAGGGTTCGCCCGTGCTCACAGTCGCACCTCTCAGACGACAGGCTCAGGGAAGCCAAATAGCCATTAGTTTGGGGGGCTGATGTGGGACTTAAGGCATCAGCATGCTTCAGTTCAGCTGGCACCTAGCCAAACTCGGGTAGCCGAACCAAATGGGTGTGCTCGCATACTCCCTTAAAAGAGACACTTGAAAAATTTGTGGCAAGCAATAGTAATGTTTGTCCATTTTGAGACGCCGTAGCCAGTATACACTTTCTCAAAATAGTAAGAATACATTTTTACTGAAGAGATCTTATTTGCACAATTTCCATTTTTTTCAATGAAAACAATGAGAGAAAAAATCCCTACCGTTGACCAATCACAGCCAAAGCGAGCGTAGACTTCGGCTCCGAACTTCAGCTTGCGGGCAGGACATTTTTGTGTGAGCTCGAAAAGCCCCCAAAAAACTCACCAAACTCCAAAAACGTCACAAAAGGTTGTAATAATATATGCAGGAAGTCTACCAAACTGTTTCGGCTGGGAAGCATACGGACGCCTTTAATCTCCTCTGCACAGAAGAAACACAGGCAGGCCAGTGTGGGAACGAATCCAAATACAGAAAGGAGGAAGAGAGGAAGAGACTACATACAGTCCTCTGGCTAAATCAAGGATCTCTGTGATACTTCAGTATACTTCCTCATGACATTGTCTGTACAATATGTTGTGGGTTCTGCTCTCATATTTATCACAGTGTGCTTTCAGCTGGAGTCATTTTTCGAAGGACCCAAAGTCTACATAGAGCCCATTGAATGGAGGCGTGAAGGAGATCCCATGTTGTTTACAGTTGGGACAACTTAATGTACACATTAGCAATATAAGCCAAGCTTGATGGTGTAATACCACTGTGTGTAATATTTCCCCTGAGACACAGCTGGCTATGGGGGTAGGCTGATGCATGGGAACTATGGGTCTGATATCAGAGAGTCCACAATGCCAGTACACAAGGAAGAAGAAAATGACCAAAACATGATGCAGATATGTCTGTATAATGCACCTTGTGACAGATAAAGGATAACACCTGGTATCCCAGGGTGGGTTCTTTGACTGTCCCCATTGGATATCCCTTTTGAGTTCCATGTAAAAAGGGTTCTTGTAACGATCTGGGTATAGTGGGTGACTGCTGGCAATACTTTGTGAAGTTGCTCTCTAAACAAGCTGCCCACGGGTTTCAAATGTGACAAGAGAATCCATTTAGTGCAATACAAATCGAGTAATTGGAAGCTGAGAAAACATCTGAGGAATCTCCTGTTCAAGCTTCCTAGAAGTGCAAGAATTGACTTTATCTATCATGCACATTTAGAAAGGAATACACATTTGCAACTTCATTAGGCTAAATGATGTGGAGGAAATGAGGAACTGCAGGCTCAATTGGTAGCCTTGCCAATAACAAACCCCCATCTCCTTTCTGTAGCTTCTGACACCAGAAACGTAGGTTTTACATCCAATAGACCAACAGAAGACTAGGATGCTGTCAGTACTGAAGCCATTAGATAATGGATAAGTCATATGACGACTAACGTCTGCTGATGCAGGATTCAAGGGGATGTTGAATGGAACGTCTCAGTCTCACACTTCCCTTTTAATGAACGTTCTTCCTATGTACAGTGGCTTCAGAAATTATTCATACCCCTTGACTTATTCCACATTTTGTTTTGTTACAGCTTGAATTCAAAATCTATTTAAAAAACAAAAACACAATACCCCATAATGACAAAGTGAATTGTTTTTTTAGAAAGTATGGAAAATGTATTGAAAATGAAATACTATCACACATTAAACTCTGTTAAACACATTAAACTTGCATTAAACTCACTATTGTCCTCCTGGTGAAACACCTGAGCGGTTTCCTTCCTCTCCGGCAATGGAGTTAAGAAGGACGCTTGTATCTTTGTAGTGACTTACAGAGTAAGTCTATGCAACTTATGTGACTTGTTAAGCAAATTTTTACTCCTGAAGTTATTTAGGCTTGCTTTAACAACGGGGTTGAATACTTATTGACTCAAGACATTTCAGATTTTATTTTTGAATTAATTTATAAACATTTCTAAAAAATATTAATTACACCTTGACATTATGGGGTATTGTGTGTAGGCCAGTCACACAAACTCTCCAATTAATCCATTTTAAATGCAGGCTGTAGCACAACAAAATGTGGAAAAAGTCAAGGTTTTGAATACTGTACCTCCTGTCTGGTCACAGCCAGGCCTGAGAATGTCACCAGTGAATAATTTACTCTCAAGACATCGTCCAATCATATCCTAGCCCCATAAATCCCCGGAGGGCATATATCTATTTCAGGGGGTGTGAATGGTCAGACCCCTTCACCAAAAGAACATATCCGCTCCACAGTCCACACAGACACTATTCATATTTAATTTGCTCCTGCCTGGTAACATTTACTCTGTAGCCTGCTCCAGTGTGGCTCACCCAGCATATGTATAATGGGAAATACGACACCCAACACAATAAGAATTAAACGTTTACCAAACATTTCTTGTGTCCCATCTGTCTTGTGATGCATTATGAATTCAATCATGTTGGCTGTGGCTTTGTTTGTAATGTAGTAATCTTAGAGGTGAGTGTGGCTGCCTGGCTGGTCAGACGTGCAGAGCTTTGTGGTGTTTTCACAAAGTAAAGACACACAGTGTGTACTAGATGGGCCCTGTATTGAGCTGCTAGGGGTCATGGCCATGATTTATGCATATAGGGGAAACAGAGAGAGAGTAAGGGACAAAGGTAGAGGTACAAACAAATGGAGAGAGAGTGACAGAGAAATGAAGAACATAGAGAGAGAGAGAGAGAGAGAGAGAGAGAGAGAGAGAGAGAGAGAGAAAGAGAGACAGAGAGTGAAAGAGAGAGTGAGGAAGATGAGTGATAGAGTGAGAGAGCGAGAGAGCGGGAGAGCGAGAGAGCGAGAGCGATGGCAGATCTCCTGCAGAGACCAAAGGGTGCAACGAGGGGTCGGCCTTCCATCACTTAGTCAGGACAGACAGGCCAACATCACATGAGAGTAGTGTCTCAGTGTAGCTGCTGAGTGGGGAGTATGCCATGAGGATAAGAGAAGAAATCCCTCAGCTCTCTGAAGGGCTGCATATGGGGCCCGTGCGTGAGGCAGTAGTAGCCAGAAGGTTATAGGTTCAAGTCCTGGCTACAGGTCCTGTGATGTGTTTAGTGGTGTCCTTCTGCAAGTTAAATAATCTTACCATACAGAGCTCTATTGGATGCGAATCTGGGACACAGAATTTTCAGCATGCATGACGATCTATACACATATGCAAATATTTTAAACCAAACAACCACTGAAACAGTCAGACTATTGAAAATACATGATAAACATGTTTTATAGTCTCATTACCAGGTCATTTACACTCACAATGATTTTTTCGTTAACAATAGCTGTATGTCTAGAAATATACAGTGCCGTTTCATGAACAAGGCCCTTCTTCCTACGCATTTCTTCTTTTGCTATATTATGCTCCAAACATTTTGTCCTCAAACCAAATGGACAGCCCTTCATGTTTCTGATAGACACAGCAATTTCAAATGAATGCCAAAGCACCCACAGCTATTTTATTAGCATCCTTTCATCAGTATTTACTAAGACTAAGTCAGACTAGAGTTGGCCCCAGTTTTCATTGTTGTTGTGGCAGAATTAAGTATTGATTTTATACTTATAAGTATTCCACACAGTTTGGAAACACAGCTCTGCAGAGCCATGTACATAATGACCACAAAAAATACATTTCTATTTCACCAGTAAACATTTTATTTTTCAGTCATAATGGGAAAGAAGACAAACAAACAGAAAAAGTTAAAGGTAGTCCCAGTGACATTATTCTACTGCTGGTGGCCTGCCAAACAGAAATGTTACAGGGAAAAAAGATGTTTTATTGTCACATACACCAGATAGGTGCAGTGAAATGTGTTGTCTTTTACAGGGTCAGCCAGAGTAATACAGCTCCCCCAGAGCAAATTCCCTTGCTCGAAGGCACATCAACAGAGTTGTCACCTTAGGTATTCAAACCAGCAACCTTTCAGTCATTGGCCCAACGCTCTTAACGCTAGGCTACCTGCCACTCTAAGAAGCTACACTATCACAGAGTGGCACAGGCCTTAGAAACCTTACATATCCGTTTCAGTAGCTTCTCTCCCTCATGTTGAAGGGGCTTATGTTGTTGTTTTGCATATCATCATCCATCCAGTATTACCATCTGGACAGCCATGGAGCCTCCACTAAACATCTGTTGGGCTGATTTGGTGATGCTCTAAATGACCACAGCACTGGAAGAGAGACACACCTCTGTCTGCTTAGCTCTGTTATCAAATACTCCTGACCAATGGGATTTTCATGATGATGACATTGTGGTCCTTCTGTAGCTCAGTTGGTAGAGCATGGTGCTTGTAACGCCAGGGTAGCGGGTTCGATTCCCGGGACCACCCATACGTAGAATGTATGCACACATGACTGTAAGTCGCTTTGGATAAAAGCGTCTGCTAAATGGCATATGTACTGTTTGGATGACACACAGCCATATAATGTATTCTCCTTCCTGTGCCCATCTTAAGAACACAGGACGATATAGCACTATTTTTTGCTTATCACCTGCCTAAATTTAGAGTCCCCCCTGCTTTGGATTCTGTTAACAGACACGTGTCCCTTGCCTTTGACAGGAAAGGATACAGATCCTGCCTCTCACTGACCTGGAAAAAAGCCACTGAACAAAGCTCTATGTGATAAAGGAGAGGGACAAATCTCAGTCGTACACTGACACAAGGCACAAACCTACAGTGACAGGGAATGATTACATTTCAACACAACACCCTTAGTGACAGACTAAAAAAGAAAATGGTTTGTAAGTAGACAGCCTCAATTTCCTATCAAAGCTGAAATGAGGGAAAAGCTTGAACTTCAGAGGGGATCTTTAACAATCCATCTCTAAACTTAGATGACACCAACTGATATCTCTGACATAATCCCTTTGTAACGCCTGTCGTCGGAAGGAGTGGACCAAAGCACAGCGTGAAAAGTGTTCATGATTTCTTTTATTATCAATAAACACTCGAACAAAGTAACAAAACAAAAGCAAATCAGTCTGTCAAGTAAGAGAGACTAAACAGAAAATAACTACCCACAAACACAGGTGGGAAAAAGGCTTCCTAAGTATGATTCCCAATCAGAGACAACGATAGACAGCTGCCTCTTATTGGGAACCATACTCGGCCAAAACAAAGAAATAGACAACATAGAATGCCCACCCCAAATCACACCCTGACCTAACCAAATAGAGAAATAAAATGTCTCTCTAAGGTCAGGGCGTGACACCCTTTCTGTTTTGACAGACATTTCTGTGGGCTCACAGCTGGCAGCTGCCCAAACATGAATATTCATAGAGAGATTTTAGAATTATTCTTTACACGGTTATTCTAAGAAATGTTTCAGAGAAGACTAATTGTAAAAGGATAAGTATCTTCTATTAATGTTCTATTATTCTCTGCCAATACCAATATTTTCAGGTAATTTATTAAAATTATTTTAATTTGTCTGCTTTATGAAAGGACGAGAATAAACTCCACATAAACGGCCAATCTTGGCAAGGAAAATGTGTGTACTAACGACGGGGAAGAAAATCAATCAATCAAATGTATTTACAAAGCCCTTTTTACATCAGCCGATGTCACAAAGTTGTATTGAATACTCAGGGAGAAAAAGGTGTAGATTCACGCGCAGAGCGTGGCAGGTGTTTATTTCACCTTCACAGAAGGCAGGAATCGTGGTCAATGGTCATACACAGGTAGGCAAACAGGTAGGTGAATCAAATCTAAGACTGAAGGCTATAACTGGTTCTCACAAACAAGCTAGGAAAAGGCTTATTAATAGACTCAAAACGATCAATACCTCACAAAGGCAGAAACAGAATGAACTGAACTAAATAAGGAGCTGATGGGACCAGTTGAGTAACTAACACAAGTGAAATCAATGAACAAAAATGAAATACAGGGCTATGTTCAAGAACACAACGAAACAGAACACAAGGTTGACTAAGAAAATAAATACAGAACCTGTGCTGTACAGAAACCCAGCCTAAAACCCCAAACAGCAAGCAATGCAGATGTAGAAGCATGAAAAATAAAATAAAAGTATTGGACCAGCCTAAAACTAATTCACAAGTCACAAAGAAACATCTTAGACTGTGAGTAAAGCGATTACATGGCAATGATCCACTCACCCATTTACTGCGCTCGGCTGTATTGCCATAGCAACGCTATGAGTAGAAAAAGTACCCCTGGTTGGGAACCACTGGTCTATTGTTCCCTCAGGTGTTAAAACTTATTTGGGGTAGGGGGCAGTATTTTCACGACAGGATGAAAAGCATGCCCAGAGTAAACGGGCCTGCTACAAAGCCATAAAAGCTAGAATATGCATATCGTTAGTAGATTTGGATAGAAAACACTCTGAAGTTTCTAAAACTGTTTCTAAAACTGTTGATGAATGATGTCTGTGAGTATAACAGAACTCATATGCCAGGCAAAAAACAGAGAAAAAATCCAACTAGAAAGTGGGAAGTCTGAGGTTGGTCAATTTTCAACACAGCTCCTATTGAAGATACAGTGGGATATTGGTAATGTTGCACTTCCTAGGGCTTCCACTAGATGTCAACTGTCTTTAGAACCTTGTCTGATGCTTCTACTGTGAGGTGGGGTCCAAAGGAGAAGGGAATGAGTAAGGTCTGCCATGAGCTGACCATGCTCTGATCATGCGCGTTCACATGAGAGAGAGTTCTGTTCCATCGCACTTCTGAAGACAATAGAATTCTCCGGTTGGAACATTATTGAAGATTTATTTATTTATTTAAGATTTATTATTTGAAAAACATCTTAAAGATTGATTCAATACATCGTTTACATCTTTAAAATGTTGTAAAATACATGTGTTTGAGGAATTTTAATTCATTTTAGTTTCACTGGCTGTTGAAGAGGTGGGACGCTACCGTCTCACCTACCCTAGAGAGGTTAAGTCTAACTGCCATAGTTGAACCAAGGGCAGCTATTTGAGTTGCAACAAATGTAAGTTATTTGCCCAAAAACACTCAACTGTTATCATATCTTGTTGTTTAAAAATAGAAATGACAACTTACAAATTCAGTGGGACCCTATCAGGCCCTCTGCAGAGGCCAGACATTCATTGCACAATGGACTAATTATTCACCTTAAAAGCCAGAAGGGATTATCTTTTGTAACAGCCTGTCAATAGCCCTCATAATGTATCACCTGTTAGACCATTTAAATGTCAGGGAGAGCCAATTAAGCCTCTCAGGTTCATGTTGACTGCAGTGGTCAAAATCACCACCTGGGAAGCGGGATGGAATGTGACGAATGCCATTCAGGTAACCTAGATTTTAGACTTCTCACCTTAGGAAAGATGCTTCTCTATCTTTATGTTTTATGTGTTTTTCCTACTCTCAAGAAATGTTTGTGGTGCATGAATGTTAGAAAGTGCACTGTATGAGCATTACCAGTATTGCGTTGTTGTTGTTTTTGTCCCTAGAGGATGCATTGGGTATATATTTAATGGAAGGAACAGAAGAGCTGAGAATAATCCTGTGTAAAATCTTTGACAACAAGGCCATTTTAATAACCAAAGCATAATTTTAGTACATAAGTAAATGTGCATTTCTGCAGTTTTCCCCTATTCGTATGTCTATGCCAGAGTACGATTATTGAAAAGCTGTTAACAACTTCATCTGTTCAGATATTACCTTGTCATACGATCATCATAATCCTCAACACCATGTACTTTTCCAACAACACTAATTACCCTGTGTCCTACTGTCTGTCCTGACTCTGTCTATGTAGTGCATCTACATATTTACTCAGAATCATATTATAAACAGAGTTTGTTTACTTAGCTACATTGTTCTGCATTGCGATTTGACTGGAAGCCAGATTGTGCTCAGACTATCCAATTAGGAGTTTGTTGCCAGATTAGATTGTTGTGTACTGATTACTCTAGAGTACATTAAGAAATCCTCCTCTAATGTGTGTCAGTTTTCAAACAACCGTGTCTCTGGCAAAGATCTGTATTTTACACTCTCCTTGGTGATGACTCACACTTTATTAGAAAAATCACTGCATGTTCCCACTCTACCTGTTGTTTGTTTGTTTTTTCCTTTCTCCTAGGGTGTGTTTGTTCTGGGGCTGCCTTACGCTCTCCTTCAGAGTGGCTACCAAGGATTGCTTCTGTTCCTTCTCGCTGCGGTCATCTACAACTACACAGGTAAGATCCTTGTATCCTGCCATCATGAGGACAATGAGGAGTGCCAGCCCATACGAGTGCAGGACACCTACGAAGACACCACCGCCTGCTGAGCAGGTCGTTGAGCTGATGATGTATCCTATACCTGGTGTGTTACAGCATCATGTGTCACAGCTTCTCCTTCCTACACCTGCCCCTGGTCCGTGGTGGCCTTCCTGACCCTGGTGCCCTGCATGGTGGTCATGGTGTCCAGACTCAGACTGCTTTGCTCCTTGGCCCAGTTCCTCATCACCTTCATCATGGTGGCCTAATGCCTGAACCAAGCCTACTGCTGGTCCTTTAGGAGGATGGTCCTCTTGGTGGACTTTGAGAGGTTCCTGGTGACTGTGGAGGTTATCATCTTCAGCTACACCTCCCAGATCTTCCTGCCCACTCTGGAGGGAAGCATGGAGGACAAGGGGGACTTCTCCTACATGATGAGTTGAACACACTCCCTGGCTTGTGTGTTGAAGACCACTATCTCTGTGCCTTCCTCACCTGGGGGTGAAGATATCAAAGAGGTGATAACTGATAACCTTCCCACTGGAGTATGCATAGTGGTCAACCTGTGTCTCCTGGCTAAGGCCCTCTTCTCATACCCCCTACCCTTCTACACTGTGGCTGAGGTCCTCCAGAGCAGCGTTCTGAGGCTGGAACTGGCGCCAGGCGGTGTGGAGACAGGGACTCTGGTTCTGCAGGGCTGTCTCCTGTTGACCATCCTCATGGCTCTCTTCATGCCCCACTTCTCCCTGCTCATGGGTGATGGGAGCAGCCATGACCTTCATCCTGCCATCTCTCTTCCACCTGCAGGTCAAATGGACTACCATGAGCTGCAGGCTCAAGGCCATGAACCTTCTCATCTTAACTCTGGGATCTCTGTGTAGTTTATCGAGGGTGGTTTTCTCCATCAAGGGAATGATTCAGGCTATTAGGAGTTCATTAGCCCAAACTCTGTATGATGACATCAAAGACTTATTGATGGTCCCCTATTTAATTTCCCTGTATCAATGTTCTGGAACCTGCAAGTACATCTAAGGCACAGATATTATATGTATGATAGTATGATACCAATCCATTGTTTGTGTGTTTGACATTAATTGAGTTGATTTGAGTGATTGACACCAAGGCATCTTGTAAAATAAAGACGTGATTGGAAATGGTGGTAAACGATCTAGTGTGAGCAGCAGAGGAGGCTAGTGGAAGGAGCTATAGGAAGACAGGCTCATTGTAATGACTGGAATGGAATTAATGGAATGCTATCAAACACATAGAAACCACATGTTTGACTCTGTTGCATTTATTCCATTCCAGCCGTTACAATGAGCCCGTCCTCACGTAGCTCTTCCGACCAGCCTCCTCTGATGAGCAGATGTTTGCTCTGCTGTTTATCAAGTCATTATGATTCCTCCCTTACTAGTTTTGTTGTCTATAGCATAATTCACAATCTGTTGTTAATTACTATTACACTTGAAACTAAAAGGTATGGCAATGAATATTAAGTTCTTGTATAGGAAAATATATATTTACTACAGTATCTCAGACTATTAGAATGTTCTTATTTATCTGTTTTACAGGCAATATGGAAAAAACTGTAATTGCATTGTAAAGACACATTTCTACTTGATAAGATATTAAATGTAACAGTTTTTGCAAGGACTTGCAGAAATACAATACAATACATTTTAAAGGACATTAAATGTAATATAAGCCTTTAATCCAAAGAGACTAGCATGTGGAAATCAACATAATCAATAATGGTGAGCACAAATATAGGCCTATTTTCTGTCAAAAGGACAGCTCATCAATGTCAGTTGCAGCCGACCAATCAAAACTGTTGCTTCAGTATGTTTAGACATTTCGTGTTTACCAGTTAGCTAGCCATATTATGCTAATGTTAGCTAGCTATCATCTCTAGCTTGGTAGAGGAGTGCATGCAATTAGTAGCCTAGACATCACTTGTTACTGATATTGAATCATTTTGGGCAGTTATTGTAGATTTTTATCTTTGGGGCTTTCAAAAGCTTTTTTTTTTTACCTGTGTTGTATTAATTTGTCACAGAAGGTAGCACTAGAAAAACCTTTAACCTGTTGCAAAACATTTTGCAACTGAAACTGTTTTACCGTTAACTCCAGGAACCAATCGGAAGCAAACGAAACGGGGAGGGACCTTCATGAATTTGTCCAATAGAAACTCAGAGGTGATGTGTCTCATGTTTTGTGGAGAAAGCGCCCCCTGTGGCCACGGCCCCTAAAGTATATGAAAAGATATCGATATCAAATGGAAAAATGCTAATTATATCAATAGGTACTTTCCATATCAGTGCCCATCACAACTAAATTGTATAATTAAACTGTACTTAGCATGCATAACAACCATGATCTCATCTCAGTAAATAGTTGGAGGATTCTAGTTTCTAACGTTTCCATACTTTCACGCTCTATAGATGAAGCATAATTATGCTGTTGGAGCATAATTATAAATGTTGTTTAACTGTTGTTTATCTCTGTTTGTGGTGGAGAAGATCACCTCATCTTAAACCAAGTGAAGTGAAATATATCTCTCATCATTATAATTATCTCATGGCATAATTCTGTGAGTATGTGCATACCTCTAATGTGTTGTCTATACTATCTTTGATTCCAATCGAGAGATAACTGTCACGTTCTGACCATAGTTCTTTTGTGTTTTCTTTGTTTTAGTGTTGGTCAGGACGTGAGCTGAGTGGGCATTCTATGTTTTGTGTTTCTATGTTGGGTTTGTTGTTTGGCCTGATATGGTTCTCAATCAGAGGCAGGTGTTTGTTTTGTGGGTGGTTGTCTTCTGTCTTTGTGTCTATGCACCAGATAGAACTGTTTCGGTTTTTCACATTTGTTATTTTGGTAATTTGTAGCTTTGGTCCGATCCTTCGTCCACAGAAGAAAACCATTACAATAACTATGGGTACTAATTCCAATCTGCTCTCTAATGTCCTTAACTGTTACCCATATAACACATTGTAAGCCAAAGCTTAAAACTCAGGGTCCTTTTCATACAAGAGGGAAATCCAGGGTTTCAGTAAGAATTAAAACATACCGTATGTACTGCATTTCTACATTGAACTGGACAAAGTGTAAAATGTATAATAAATATGAGGTAGACCAAGCTTACTTTTGAAATCTAATATATTTAATATATAATACACTTTACATAAGCACTCATGTTCTGGTCAATCTAGGCTAATGAGAGATCCCTGCCCAGCACTAAATTAAGTTAGGTGGAAGGCAGGTTTAATCTATAGTACTTTCACATTTACTTTGTCTTGAAATACCTGACGGTCATTGTGAATTCTGTCTCTGTGAACCATGAAAGATGGGAAATGCAGAAATGTGACAGAGAGAAACACTATTCTTGCTGTGTTGTTGCTTAGAGCTGTGGTGGTCTTTCCACCTTCTTACTCCGTATTTCATTCCTTCGGGTTTCTGTAGGTAACCTTTTGATCCATGCAATTTCATTTCAGCTTATTTGCATGAACATTAGCAAGTGCTGCCACTCAATAGCATGACATGAAGCAAAGGGATACTCAAATTTGGATGGACAATGTATAACATAAGTCAACAACATGTTCCATGTTGTCTGCATGATTTGTTTCCCACCTCCCTCTCTTCCACCCACTATCTATTCACAGTTTGTGTCTGTTGAATCCCGTCCTCTGCTAAGTCTGTCACTCAATCACTTCATTTTCCAGAGAAAAGGAAGAGACAGAAGTCTTCTGATACGCTGAACAAAATAAAATACATTTCTAGAATTGTATATATTTAAAACAATGAACATTAGACAATTTGGATAATGTGTAGGGTTGTTTTGTTGTTTGAGTTAGTCCAGTTATTTAAATGGGTATATAAATATGAGTTGAGAGTGTCTCCATAAGGTTTTGGCTCAGTGGTGTTTGGTCAGTTTTCCTGTAATAACATTATCATCATCAATCCAGGGCAACTCATCTGGCCCTTTGCATGTATATCATCCTAAACCAATAGTGCACAAATGCTCAGACAGATTTGCAACATTGGCAGACAGCTCCAGGGCTCTTGCTGGGGACAAATCCACAGCACTAAATTCAATGTGCTTTGGTTTACATGGCAAAGTGCCTGAAGGCCTACATCCACTGCTTTTGATTTGAGTTTTTTGCCCTTCCACCACAGTACCTCCACCGGGCTGCCCACACAGTGGTACCATTAAATGCCAGACAGGTTACCAAATTATCCTTGCATCCATGTGATGTAGTGTGATTAGGGGAGCCACCCGGTTATGGAGGGCTCTGCAGAGGGAGATTAGGGGACCTGTGAAGCAGGAAGAAATGTCAAGAAGTGGCTTGTTGGAGCTGCCACGTCTCAGCTGCTCTCAGAGCTGCGATTTATTCCTAAAGCTCTCTGAAAGGCTCCTCACGCAGCGTGGCTATAGGCCACCACATGGGCTCCGGACCCTCCACTTCAGTTCACGGTAGTTTTGTCCAGAACTAGAGAGCACAAGGGAAATAGGAACCAGTAATTACATACAATTTTTTTGCAGGGTACCAGACAATAATACTGAGGTAGTCATAGTACTTTAATCTATGTTAAAAATAAACTAATAATGATAACCAAGAACTTGAAAACTAAATGTAGAACATTTATATCATTAATAGTTATTTGCTGGCTATATGGGTACATGACATTTGAATACTTCAGAGTATTATGTATTGTTTGTTTTCTTGTTGCTGTGACAACAGAGTGGACCACCAAATCAATATTTTTCTCTCTTATTAACTCAAAGTTGCTCAAGTCCGTATGAAAAGGCATTCGATTAGGCTATCAGTATTATAATTACTGAGCAAACTTCCATAGTGTAACACATGATTCAGAGTGTTTTCCTGAGAAGCAGGGAATTGCAGCTGAATGATTTCCAAATAATTCCAAATAATTCAAAGATATGGTCAGATTTTTAAGGAAAAACATTTTACTATTAGTGAGTAAAGGTAACAAATTATAATAATGTAATAATGGCCTCTAAAATGTGTCCATATAGCAATGTAGGATATGTTGTAAACAATGGTTTTCCATTTGTGAAAAACATAACTGTAAGCAGCGTCGTTAATTGATTAGTTAGGCATTGGTTTCTGTATAACCTGGAGAGGTCCCCGAGGACTGGAAATGATGACAGGCTTGTGTGTGCTGGCATTGTTTTGTCCTGATACACTGGCCTTTTCCAAAGAGTTGGTACAGCTGGCATAAAAGCAACTATTGAGAACAACTATTGAAAACATCTCAACGAAACATGAGATTTCACCAAGTGCTTCTGAACATGGATCCTTGTCAAGAGGCGTAGAAATGAGATCTTCGGACCGACACTCCAACAGAGGGCACCAAGCCTCATTGTAACTCCAGTCCAATACCCCTCACTATGCACACACTGGGAACCAATTATGTGGATGTGCAGTTTAGAGCAAATTAATAGTATGTTTTCAAGAGACTGCATTAACCCAGTTGTAAGGTATCGATTGGGGTCCCTGACCAAAGAAAGGGGGACAGCATGGGAGTGCTGTTTTCAATTCACCCCCTCTTGGCTGCATCTCTTTCAATTCCGCTTCAATCTGCAGCCGTAATGAGGCCATTAAGGGCCGTCAACTCCACGGCCCACACTATTGTTCTCTCATTGGACAACGCTTTTAGAGCAGGATGTCTTTCAGTTGGGCCCTGTAGGAGCTCTGTCTGTTCTGAACTAATCTAACATAACTGGCGTAAAAAAAAAAACGCCGGAAACTAAATGCCGTACATTCTGGTCTTGACGAGAAGAATAAAAAAAACAGTTATCTTCTGTAACTAATCCAGTAACCGTGGAGGAGGTGTTAAGATGTATCGCCTTGTTAACGTCCAAAAGCGGATGTCGCTTCACAGGCTCTCTTTCCATTTCCCCCGAAAACTGGAACATCCAGTTGTCGGGGATTCAGCAAAGGCTAGTTCTGAACCAAATATTGGATTTTTTTCATCATCTGGTATGTAATTAAAAGGGCCAGCGAAAGGCAGAGGTGATCTGAAACCACATAATCAACATCTGTCGGTCTGGCATGTCTGAATCCAGCCGGTCGGTCATTCCCCTGAACACCGCTTCTAAGTTAGAGTGAAGAATTAAGTCAAGAGTAACGCATACATTGAGCAATAGGTTTGATACCATCAAAAAAACATCTCAAAATATATCTGACACAGATCTGATGATTATTTATTATATTATGATGCTATATTTTTCAGGGTCTTTGTATATTTGAGCCATTTCTACAATTAGAGATATTGGAAGCAGCAGATGTCAGAGGTGTGTTGGAGCATGGTGGAGCCTAATACCCTGGTGTCACAGCAGGACCAGGAGGGACACATGTGGCCCGTCTGTCTGAGGGCGGCAGTGGGTCTGCGTCACAAATTGCACCCCAAAGGACCATAGGGCTCAGGTGCCATTTGGGATGCATCCCAGGTCTCCACTGCAGCTCAGTGACCCTGAGGTTATTATCCTCTCTCTGTGCCAGCCTGGAGGATGGGCTGGGTGGCTCCAACCCTGCCAGGGGTTTTCTACATTGGCACAGTCAGACACAGGCTGCTGCTGTACCCGGTCAGCCTACACTCCTACCATGACATCCTAATAATACCTCACAGTGGTGATGATAATACTAACTGTATATTGGCATGGACTTTAATAAAGTGAAAATAGTACTGTGATGTAATGTCTCCGACATTATTGGTAAGAGGGCTTATTTGAATTCTACATCCAATATAATATTCAAAAGGATCAGTACTGTGCTAATGGTAATAGATTCTTCCTAATTCAGCACTTTCAGTTATTCGTATAACTGCAATAATACACTGAGTATACCAAACATTAGGAACACCTTCCTAATATTGAGTTGCACCAACCCTTTTGCCCTCAGAACAGCTTCAATTTGTCGGGGCATGGAGTCTACAAGGTGTCGAAAGTGTTCCACCGGGATGCTGACCCATGTTGACTCCAACGCTTCCCACAGTTGTGTCAAGTTGGCTGGATGTCCTTTGGGCGGTGGACCATTCTTGATAAAAACAGGAAACAGTTGAGCATGAAAAACCCAGCAGCGTTGCAGTTCTTGACACAAACCGGTGCACCTGGCACCTACTACCATAACTTGTTCAAAGGCACTTAAATATGTTATCTTGCCCATTCACCCTCTGAATGGCACACAAACACAATCCATGTCTCAATTGTCTCAAGGCTTAAGAATCCTTCTTTAACCTGTTTCCCCCCCTTCATCTACACTGATTGAAGTGGATTTAACAAGTGACATCAATAAAGGACCATATCTTTCACCTGGATTCATCTGCTCAGTCTATGTCATGGAAAGAGCTGGTGTCCTTAATGTTTCAATCCATCAACCCAGGCAATACTGTATATTCTCTTAATAGTACACATGCAGATTACAGGGCCCTTAAAGGATCATTCAAAAAGTAACTGTTCTATCCAAATATTATTTGCAGTTTACACAAGTTAAACCACAGCATTTGACTAACTGAAATGCCAACCAGGAAAACAGGGCTTGTACTCACTCCAATAATGCCCTCCGCTGAGAGAAATGCCGGCTAGAGATCATATCACGATCAAACCTGGGGCGTATTGTGTGAAACAGAAGATAACCCAAGGGGAGAAACATTAATGATGCCAAGATGAATACCTGTAATGTTTGATGAGAGTGAAAAGCAAAAAATTATTAAATGGAGAAAAAAACTACAGCTTGAAATCATGTGACATTAGAGTATTTCACAGTGTATGGGATTGCTGAGTAATTCCAGAGTGTTGAGTGGAAATTAAACAATAGATGCATTCTGGTGTTGAAAACAAAAGCCTCTCAGCTGTAAACCTTCCGTTTTGTTCATTTCACCAGAGCAAATTGCGAGGCATGGAGCAGATTCAACTGCTGTTCAAACTCTTAACTAAGGAATTTCAGGGTGTGTGGGTATAATTAAGGAGAAATGACTGATTATGATTAATTATGTTATGATGGTAGCAAAATGTTGGCTCCCAGTCTGTTTGTAAATATGCATTGGTGGATTATAGACACTTTGTTTCTATTGAATTCTGAGCCAAGTTAAGCTTGTGAAAATGGAACAAACTCCCCTTTTATGCACTTTTCTCACTACACGTATTCTGACCTCGAACTTAAGCAGGAGAATAGCATGCTATTCACTCGCTATTCATTTGAGGTGGAGATCAAAGAAATGAAGGTGTGTCTACAGATATGCCGTATTCTGACTTTGACTTCATCCCCTCTCAATTCCAACACCTTTACCCGTGAGGAAACCATGAAAAAGTTTGAGCGTTCCAAGTTGAAAAATCTTCTTAATTTTTTTCTGATAGAAATAACCGCATTCTCCATGCACTGTAATTTATAAATCGATAAGAGCTATTGATAAGAGCTAGGTAAGTAAGTAATCCATTTGGAGAAGGGGATTGTAAATACAAAGAACAATTGTTTTAGATGATTTTTCCTTATGATCCCTGGAGAATATGAAACCAGTCATGTGGAAACAAACATGTATTGCAGACCCTTTTCCACAGTGATGTAGGCTATAAGTATAGCTGTGCCGTTATATACGTATATATATATTTTATTGTTTGGAAACTTTCAGGATGAATCAAACCACTGTCATTTTTATTCATCAATATATTTAGCGCGGAAAGGCTCTCCAAACCAATTTTTTATGAGTCATGCATACTTTCCGAACCCTAATATGTGCCTAAATAATCTACAAGATCAGAGTATTTTTCAAATACTTTGGTGCTGAAACTGAGAAAAATATGCATATCTTTAGATGGCTTCCTTTCATTGATCCCGAATATTCTGAAGCCTTCTTCTTTATGTATTCTAGTGAGTCTGTCGTCAACATTCTAATTAATGTTACACCGTATTTAAAGGGATGGTTTAAGATAAATGTACTGAAAACACTGTTGAATGAAAACTCCACAAGAAAATATGCTGGCCAGCAAGCGGGAGGGTTTTCATATTGAATTACATGTATTCAGCGCACACAAAGGAATCACTCCTGCATAAGGTACGTTTGAATATGAGAAGCTCCTGCATAAGGTAAGTTTGAATATCAGAAGCTCCTGCATAAGGTACGTTTGAATATGAGAAGCTCCTGCATAAGGTAAGTTTGAACATGAGAAGCTCCTGCATAAGGTAAGCTTGAACATGAGAAGCTCCTGCATAAGGTAAGTTTGAACATGAGAAGCTCCTGCATAAGGTACGTTTGAACATGAGAAGCTCCTGCATAAGGTACGTTTGGAAATGAGAAGCTCCTGCATAAGGTAAGTTTGAACATGAGAAGCTCCTGCATAAGGTAAGTTTGAATATGAGAAGCTCCTGCATAAGGTAAGTTTGAATATGAGAAGCTCCTGCATAAGGTACGTTTGGAAATGAGAAGCTCCTGCATAAGGTAAGTTTGAACATGAGAAGCTCCTGCATAAGGTAAGTTTGAATATGAGAAGCTCCTGCATAAGGTAAGTTTGAATATGAGAAGCTCCTGCATAAGGTCAGTTTGAATATGAGAAGCTCCTGCATAAGGTCAGTCTGAATATCAGAAGCTCCTGCATAAGGTCAGTCTGAATATCAGAAGCTCCTGCATAAGGTCAGTCTGAATATCAGAAGCTCCTGCATAAGGTCAGTCTGAATATCAGAAGCTCCTGCATAAGGTAAGTTTGAATATCAGAAGCTCCTGCATAAGGTCAGTCTGAATAGCAGTAGCTCCTGCATAAGGTCAGTCTGAATATGAGAAGCTCCTGCATAAGGTAAGCTTGAATATCAGAAGCTCCTGCATAAGGTAAGTTTGAATATCAGAAGCTCCTGCATAAGGTAAGTTTGAACATGAGAAGCTCCTGCATAAGGTAAGTTTGAACATGAGAAGCTCCTGCATAAGGTAAGTTTGAACATGAGAAGCTCCTGCATAAGGTAAGTATGCGTATGAGAAGCACCTGCATAAGGTCAGTCGGAATATGAGAAGCTCCTGCATAAGGTAAGTTTGAATATCAGAAGCTCCTGCATAAGGTAAGTTTGAATATCAGAAGCTCCTGCATAAGGTAAGTTTGAACATGAGAAGCTCCTGCATAAGGTAAGTTTGAATATGAGAAGCTCCTGCATAAGATACGTTTGAACATGAGAAGCTCCTGCATAAGGTAAGTTTGAACATGAGAAGCTCCTGCATAAGGTAAGTCTGCGTATGAGAAGTGCCTGCATAAGGTCAGTTGGAATATGAGAAGCTCCTGCATAAGGTAAGTCTGCGTATAAGAAGCGCCTGCATAAGGTCAGTCTGAATATGAGAAGCGCATACGTAAGGTCAGTCTGAATATGAGAAGCGCATGCGTAAGGTCAGTCTGAATATGAGAAGCGCATGCGTAAGGTCAGTCTGAATATGAGAAGCGCATGCGTAAGGTCAGTCTGAATATGAGAAGCGCATGCGTAAGGTCAGTCTGAATATGAGAAGCGCATGCGTAAGGTCAGTCTGAATATGAGAAGCGCATGCGTAAGGTCAGTCTGAATATGAGAAGCGCATGCGTAAGGTCAGTCTGAATATGAGAAGCGCATGCGTAAGGTCAGTCTGAATATGAGAAGCGCATGCGTAAGGTCAGTCTGAATATGAGAAGCGCATGCATAAGGTCAGTCGGAATATGAGAAGCTCCTGCATAAGGTAAGTCTGCGTATAAGAAGCGCCTGCATAAGGTCAGTCTGAATATGAGAAGCGCATACGTAAGGTCAGTCTGAATATGAGAAGCGCATGCGTAAGGTCAGTCTGAATATGAGAAGCGCATGCGTAAGGTCAGTCTGAATATGAGAAGCGCATGCGTAAGGTCAGTCTGAATATGAGAAGCGCATGCGTAAGGTCAGTCTGAATATGAGAAGCGCATGCGTAAGGTCAGTCTGAATATGAGAAGCGCATGCGTAAGGTCAGTCTGAATATGAGAAGCGCATGCGTAAGGTCAGTCTGAATATGAGAAGTGCGTAGGAAAGGCGTGTGCAGAAAAAACATACATTTCTGAAGTTTGAATTGGCCCCCATATGCAAGCTATTCCATGCAACTACAGTGCTGGGAATGTGCATTCTCTCTCTTGTGCTAATGTAGCTATACATAGTAACAGAAAAACTATTGAATACCAATCACCTTTTGGGGTTTCAACTTTAATTTAATCATACCCTTGTGTGATGTTGTCTTGAACTGTAGGGCCTGCAAGTTTTATAAAGAGAAAATAGGTACAGTGGCATGGATTTTCAGAATATGCCAAATCCATTTAGTGTGAAGTTTCTATATGTTGAAGAACATGTATTGTATCACCTAAAGCAAACCCAACCTGCCACTGGATGAAAATCTGATATTAAAAGGTTACATGTGCTCTACTTACTAGATAAGAGACTGTAAAAGAAGAATAGGAGACAGAAATAACACTTTAATTTGTTACTTTAAAGGGCTTTTCATTATCACGTTCTTTAGACACACACTCATTTTGTCATCATTATAGTTTCTGGAATGATAATAGTTACTAGTTAATTATTACAAAATCAAAAGAGAATAGGGCAAATTACATTTCAAAGTATGATTAAAACAGGAAACCTGCCCCTGGTTTCAGCCTTGAGAACACAGTTGGCACAAGGGTTATGTGGGCATTGGGCATTTTTCCAGTGTGCTCTCAGCCCTTAAATATGCCCCATGGCATTCCTAGTTAATGATTTGCCAAGCGTTGGAGCCACTCTCCTGCTTATTTTCATTGAAATTCAGTTTGATCATATTTGTTATTCCTGTGTTCAGGATTTACTAGACACCATTTTTAATTTACTGAACAAGCAATCTGATAAAGGAAGGCAGCAATAAGCGGCAATCTTATTAACATGACTGTGTAGCTTTATCGTAATCGAGTTATGAACACAGCCAAACCAATCATACCCACAAATGGAATTAGCAGAGCTTAAATGTTGATATAATTGGATTGTGATTTCAACTTTCTGTTGCCAACCTTTTAATCAATAAGCAATCTGACATTTTGTCACAACTCATTAAAATGGGGATCCCATAATAATTAGGCTACTATACCATCAACCAAAAAAAGAAGAAAATAATGCATAAATAATCAACCTATGAAATGCCCAGCAGGTCCTTTAACTGACAATGGTACAGTAGACATACAGTGCATTCAGAAAAGTATTCAGACCCCTTGACTTTTTCCCCATTTTGTTACATCACAGCCTTATTCGAAAACTGATGAAATTGTTTATTTCCCCCTCATCAATCTACACACAATAACCCATAATGAGAAAGCAAAAATAGGTTTTTAGAAATGTTTGCAAATGCATATAAAAACAAAAAAATGACGCTGCAAGCTTGGCACACCTGTATTTGGGGAGTTTCTCCCGTTCTTCTCTGCAGATCCTCTCAAGTTCTGTTAGGTTGGATGGGGAGCGTCGCTGCACAGCTATTTTCAGGTCTCTCCAGAGATGTTCAATCGGGTTCAAGTCCGGGCTCAGGCTTGGCCACTCGATGACATTCAGAGACTTGTCCCGAAGCCACTCCTGCGTTGGCTTACGGTTGTTGTCCTGTTGGAAGGTGAACCTTCACCCCAGTCTGAGGTCCTGAGCTCTCAGAAGCAGATTTTCATCAAGGATCTCTCTGTACTTTGCTCCGTTCATCTTTCCCTCGATCCTGACTCCAAGTCCCTGCCACTGAAAAACATCCCCACAGCATGCTGCCACCACCATGCTTCACCGAGGGATGTTGCCAGGTTTTCTCCAGACATGACGCTTGGCATTCAGGCCAAAGACTTGAATCTTGGTTTCATCAGACCAGAGAATCTTGTTTCTCATGGTCTGAGAATCCTTTACGTGCCTTTTGGCAAACTCCAAATCGGCTGTCATGTGCCTTTTACTGTGGAGTGGCTTTGTCTGGCCACTCTACCATAAAGGCCTGATTGGTGAAGTGCTGCAGAGATGGTGGTCCTTCTGGAAGGTTCTCCCATCCCCACAGAGGAACTCTGGAGCTCTGTCAGAGTGATCATCGGGTTCTTGGTCACCTCCCTGACCAAGGCCCTTCTCCCCCGATTGCTCAGTTTGTCAGGGCGGCCAGCTCTAGGAAGAGTCTTGGTGGTTCCAGTCTTCTTCTATTTAAGAATGATGGAGGCCACTTTGTTCTTGGGGACCTTCAATGCTGCATAAATGTTTTGGTACCCTTCCCTAGATCTGTGCCTCGACACAATCCTTTCTCGGAGCTCTACGGACAATTCCTTCAACCTCATGGCTTGGTTTTGGAAACAGGATTCACCTGAGCTCAAATTTTGAATCTCATAGCAAAGGGTCTGAATACTTATGTAAATAAGGTATTTATGTTCTTTAATTTTATTACATTTGCTAAAATCTCTAAAATCCTGTTTTCACTTTTATTAATTTTTAGAATTAGGCTGTAAAGTATCAAAAAGTGGAAAAAGGGAAGGGGTCTGAATACTTTCTGAATGCACTGCACAGATCAACCACGGACATATAATTAATTTGATTTCATTAGAAACAATTCATTAATATTCACATCGAATAGGGAATAGACAGGATGCATTCTGTATTTAGAAGTGTTGTAGTACTCGATTGAGACCATATATTGAGTATCTTGGTCTTGTCTTGTTGTCGGATACATTTGTACTTTGTACTTGGTCTTGATTAGGTCTCAGAGAGTGAGGACTCCTAATTTTTCAGTAAAAAACTCATAATTATCAGTTTTCATTCAGTCAGCCCATGAAACCGCTTCTCCAGGCCAAATAATCTTGAAACATTAATACAGTGTTTTAACAGCCTTTATATCTATCATAGACATGTTTGTGCAGCGGTGAAGCTATAGACCTTCACTGTGTGACAGGTTTGTGATTCTGAAAGGACAGCAACCATACAGCACACTCATGTAGGAGAGTGTGCTTTCTGTAAAACACAAAGAGACAGTGGTGTAGTGGAGGCTATGCGTAGGTATAAACCATATTACTACTTTTCTTTTCAGTGGGCATTGCTTATACTCACTTCTGAATCCCTACCGATAAATACGTATCAAAGTAGTGTGGTGGCGGTATAGGATTGATCAATTATGGAAGGCAATAGAGACATCATGCATAAAGTAGCCTACACAATCGCAAAGCACGTGAAACATATTCACATGCCCGCTGCACACATCGTTTCAAAGGAATATGATCTGCAAGCAGCAAGAGTGTGTAGCTTTCAACTGGTTTTGGCATGGAGCAGCTCACAGAATAATGTCATTGGCAGTCATTCAGGGCAGGTGAGAGCTCCCCCTGTTCAGCTAAAAAAATATATACACTACCTTTCAAAAGTTTGGGGTCACTTAGAAGTTTCCTTGAAAAGCCCCTTTTTGGTCCATTAAAATAACATCAAATTGATCAGAAATACAATGTAGTCATTGTTAATGTTGTAAATTACTATTTTAGCAGATGTTTTATGGAATATCTACATAGGTGTACAGAGGCCCATTATCAGCAACCATCACTCTTGTGTTCCAATGGCACATTGTGTTGGCTAATCCAAGTTTATCATTTTAAAAGGCTAATTGATCATTAGAAAACCCTTTCGCAATTATATTAGCACAACTGAAAACTGTTGTCCTGATTAAAGAAGCAATAAAACTGTCCTTCTTTAAACTAGTTGAGTATCTGGAGCATCAGCATTTGTGGGTTCGATTACAGACTCAAAATGGCCAGAAATGAGGAACTTTCTTCGGGAATTCGTCAGTCTATTTTTGTTCGGAGAAATGAAGGCTATTCCATGCAAGAAATTGTCAAGAAACTGAAGAGCTCGTACAACACTGTACTACTCCCTTCACAGAACAGCGCAAACTGGCTCTAACCAGAAAAGAAAGAGGAGTGGGAGGCACCGGTACACGGACAAGTACATTAGAGTGTCTAGTTTGAGAAACAGACACCTCACAAGTCCTCAACTGGTAGCTTCAGTAAATAGTACCCACAAAACACCAGTCTCAACGTCAACAGTGAAGAGGCGACTCGGGATGCTGGCCTTCTAGGCAGAGTTCCTCTGTCCAGTGTCTGTGTTCTTTTGCCCATCTTAATCTTTTCTTTATATTGGACAGTTTTTCTTTGCAACACTACCTAGAAGGCCAGCATCCCAGAGTCGCCTCTTCAGCCCTCTTCTAGAGCTCCGACCTGAAGATCACTGACGTCGTGATTCAACCTTTTTCTGAGTTCCCAGTTGTCTTAAAAGCACCATAAATCCAACGAATGCCAGTGACACTTTGATGACAAGGTTTGATGACAAAATTTGGCTACAGGGACCGCCGCCCCACCTTCCTGTTCAAGGGAGCAGTGCACAAGAAGATGGCCGGTGTCAATAAATGTAGAGAAAAAAAGTAAAAGTTAGTCAAGAGCGTAACCAGCTCTACTACAGTGAGTAAAATTGTCAGAGTGAGGTGTTGTCTCATTTGTGTCTGGAAGTAGCTAGCAAGCAAACTAGACAACTTTAGCCCACATAGCTTAGGTGCTTGGTTGGGACAGACATGCATTGGCAGGCAAGCTGCAGAAGGACATGTAGACTACAATTGCCCATCGTTTATCAGTGCAATTTTTACGGCCAACTAGCTGAAAAAGTTTGAGAGGGTTTATCTAATGTTCCTTTGTTTGATTTGAGCTGATCTTGCTCTGGCTAGCATTAGTTGTTGATCTTGGTATTGTTGATGTGCATAACTGAAGGAAATAACCTACATTTTCATGTTTGTTTGTATAAAGGCCTACCCAGCTAGCACAGTGGATCTGCGCCGATTCCGGCTGAGAGTCGGGTGCTCGGCTGAGAGTCAGACTTGGCCGACGTCATGTGGCCCGAGTCTGGGCCGCCGTAGGCAGTATTTCTTATGGCTAGGATGCAGGGATTTAACTATCTGGCCCAAATGTATTACTTGGGTCTCGGGCCGATTGGGGCTACTCTCTGGCAGATGATCGTGATCTGTGATCATTTTGTTTGTCTTGTTTAGTTTTTTAATCATTGTAAACTGTATGTGTAAACATGTATACACAGGGCCCAGCTGTAAAAGAGACCTTGGTCTCAGTCTGTGTTCCTTGTTGAGATAAAGTTATAATAATAAATTACATGGGCTTCTTTATAAAATTAACATTTCATTATTTATTTATTTTTCCATATATTCTCATTGTTTCTGTGATAAACAAATAACATTTAAATTAATTTCTTTAAGAGTCCTGTTTAAGTAGTATTTTAGTATTTTGATACTTTGTGCAAGGCAATTGATAAGCATTAAAAACTTTATGGATGGCACATCCCAAGTGGCACAGCGGTCTAAGACACTACATCGCATTGCAACCTGCGTTGCTACAGATGCTAGTTCGATACCCATGCCGGCTGTTACCGGGAGACCCATGAGGTGACGCACAATTGGCCAACATCCGAGTTAGGGGACGGTTTGTCTGGCCAGGATGCCCTTGTCCCATCACGCTGCAGTGACTCCTGTGGCGGGCCAGGCGCATTCACACGGACACATGGTAACCAGGTGAAACATGTTTCCTCCGACATAACATTTTTTGGGGGTGGATGGGTATAATTTGTATGAATAAAATGTATAATAGTAATATTCTAAATGACTAAATCGGGTAATTTTGCATAGATTTATTAAAATTTGCATCGGGACAAATGTTGGTAAAGCCGGCAAAGTCGGCTGAATTCCAGTAGATGGAAACAGCCCAATGTACTTGGGCCGATTCTGAGCGGTCATTCATTTTGATTCCAGGCCGAGTCCGACACCCGATTCCGGGCCAATTCAGTCATTTCTGGCCCCCTGGAAAAGGGCTGTACCATTTCCTCAATGCTAGCTGGGTACTGTAGCTCCTATTGGATATAGCACACTGAGTAGACTCCAGTCCTGGACAAGACAGATGTTTTTATTTGGTCTTATTTCCTGCAGTGTCTATTAATTGTCCAAACGCACAGCCGCTTTCGAACTCTATATCGCTATAGAATTTTCTTAGTATTCTTAGTATTTGTCATTCCCAAACATTCTAAGAATTTATGAAAACGTGAAAATGACCATATCTAAGTGGTCGCTTGTCAGGTTTTTATTTTTAAAATTTCATATTCTTCCTGGGAGTGTATATGAACAGATTTGAATAAGATTTCATGTTGCTAAAATGCTGTCAGTTCCACTTTAAATGCAACAATGTTTCACAAGTAAGTTATTTTCAAAGAGATGGCAAACAACAGTAAGCATGCTGCAATAAAAAACACAGTTCCACTCACCAGATGATGATCATTTAAAATGTAACTTGTTGAAAATTATTCTTGAAAAGGGAGAAGCTAACAAATTAGCGACAACATCCTAGTCGATAACACCTGCTGCAGACGCTGCAAACTAGCCAACAACAAAAGCTAGCTAGATAGACCATGGGAAAACTACTGCTCGCTGTTGCGCACAGACCTGTTGGCCTTCAAGAAGGCAGAAGTTTCCATATGTTTTTGTAAAAATGGTCCTTCCCAGTCGCGGTCTTGACTCGGACTCTGTGTGTGACCAATAAAATGTCATTTGATTTGATTCAATTTGCTCCGTTCTTGGTCTTGAATCAGTCTCGCTTTAAGTGGTCTCGTACACAACACTGGTTATTATAGTGAGGGACAAAGTGTAAACTATATATGTACAGTGTTGTGCTTCTTACTTACCTTTAATGAAGGTCATTGAGAATTTATTGTAGTAGTTCTTACACTCTTTTAGAGGCTTGTGGTTGATATTTGGAGTGATCTGTATTCCAATTATGCAGGATAGGAAACTGAGCTGCCCATTTCTTGTGTAAGATCACTCTCACTGCTATTACTCCAAAAAAATTTCTGGCATTATTAATTGCACAGATCACACTCCACCAATTCCATGTGAATGGTCTCATTCCTGGTATGTGGTCATGATGCTAATATAGGAACACTTATATTCTTGAATATTAGAATATAGAAGCTGCATTTAAAAGAGAATCAGCTACAGCTTTTGAAAGGACAGGCAGAGATCATTAACAATGTGAACATGAGACGTGTGGACAGTTGGACTGCTCCTTATAGAGGGACATTGGGGGAAACCTTGGACTCTTCCAGTATAATGTGGGATCTCTTCTGGAAGAACACAATCTTTCTGGGTGCTGCACTGGACTGGGGTAACGAGCTTTAGCTGTGGCTATGGTCAGGTTTAAAGATGCAAAAGCACATTCTAGTGTGAGTCCTTCACACAGTTTGATTATCTGATCAGCATTTATATTCTCTGTAAAGTACTGCTGTTTAATCAATTCTGTATGATTAAAGGTCTGGTCATGAAAGTGTGCTACCTGTGACGCGGTCCACTGTCGATGGAAATCAATACAAGAGCAGAGAGCTAACAACTTATCTCAGCATCAAATTACCTGCCAATGCTGTAGGCCCGTCTTGGTCAATTCCTTCAGAGATATCCCACTGGGCACACACTGGTTGAATCAACGTTGTTCCCATGTTATTTCAACAAAATTACGTGGAACCAACGTGAAATACATGTTGAATTGACATCTGTGCTCAGTGGGATAGGAACGCATTGTAATGTATATAAGCATTGTGATAATGTTATTTCAGGCATTTCGTCTGAGCATCATCACAGACACACCCATTACAAGACCAGCTGGTCATTGTTATTCATCATCAACTGTGCCAATTGGCAGATAGGATACAAGAAGTGGATTTCTCTTGTGACACCATTCTGCATCAGAGAGATTGACACCGCTGACATGCATGAATTACAGAAAAGGAACTACAAAGGACAAGTTCACTTTCCCAACTTTTGGAATGCTAGATCAATATCAAATGCAATTAAAAGGCAAACTAAAAAGAGACAAAGCACGTTACACCCACCAATATATCAAGGGTAGAGCAAAGAGTATGCTTTGTCTAGTTTGATAAATTGTTTACAATAAAGTCAAGGGCATATATATAGGCCTAGTAAGATCATGTATTTTTCGAAGTCGAAAGGAATTTTGGCCAGGAATTCCATTGTTGCCTTAAAGTCTGGTACCACTACAGGCGAGAGCATTTACGACTGTTTTAATAACTCTTGTTTTTAATTTAGCACACTTATACCGCCACAATAATTTCTGAGAATGTTAGATTATGCTTTAGAGATACAACTGAATTTAGATCTGAACTAGGGTTGCAATCTCAGGGTCATACCACAGCTCCATTAATTACATTGATAAAGGAAAGCTTGACACAGACATATAAAGCGACGCAACAGGCCTTTGTGTTCCTACTCTCTTTTCACTTCTGTGACACTGTTAGTCTTCTTTATTACTCCTATGTGTACCTGTCAGTCAGGTCTGGTGGTTCTTGGAGACTTGGATCAAGTGTGATTGATGATACATACAGTGGCTTGGTTTTCATTACGAGCCAGAGAGGTGGCTGAAGTCATTTCAGGAGATCTGCCATTGAGGACATGCGGTCGTCCACACATACTTTGCACGTACATTGCTAGAAGTTAAGGAGAGAGGCTTCACAAAAATGTTGGTTAAATTAATAAACGTTCCATGATCCTTTATCCAATTACATATTTATAAGTCTAACTAATTACTCACTTGACAGCACTGAGTAACACTCCACATCTGAAAAATGTATTCTAAGACAATCGACACATACAGTACTTATCTGTAATAACCAGCGACTGTTGGAGATTTAATTGAGAGGGCTTGGTTTTTGCTGTAGCACCTGGCTACCACAGTGTCTGATTCCCAGTTGCTATGCCTGTGTTATTTCCTCCAGGGCTCTGTTGTGGGGGATATAACTCTGTTCCTGGTCCAACTTCGCCCCATGGCCCACTGTCTGTGGCCACGACTGTGCACACCACACTGAGCCAACACCAATGGCCTTTACTACACCTCCAACAGCAGGATGTTTTCTCCATTCCCCTGGGTGATTAAATGCACTATACACACCTACAGTTGAAGTCGGAAGTTTACATACACCAAAGCCAAATACATTTAAACTCAGTTTTTCACAATCCCTGACATTTAATTATAGTAAAAATTCCCTGTCTTAGGTCAGTTAGGATCACCACTTTATTTTAAGAATGTGGAACGTCAGAAGAATAGTAGAGATAATGATTTATTTCAGATTTAGTTTCTTTCATCATATTCCCAGAGGATCAGAAGTTTACATACACTCAATTCGTATTTGGTAGCATTGCCTTTAAATTGTTTAACTTGGGTCAAACGTTTCGTGTAGCCTTCCATAAGCTTCCCATAATAAATTGTGTGAATTTTGGCCTATTCCTCCTGACAGAGCTGGTGTAACTGAGTCAGGTTTGTAGGCCTCTTCGCTCGCAGCCGCTTTTTCAGTTCTGCCCACAAATTTTCTATGAGATTGAGGTCAGGGCTTTGTGATGGCCACTTCAATACCTTGACTTTGTTGTCCTTAAGCCATTTTGCCACAACTTTGGAAGCATGGTTGGGGTCATTGTCCATTTGGAAGACCCATTTGCGACTGATGTCTTGAGATGTTGCTTCAATATAACCACAGCATTTTCCGACCTCATGATGCCATCTATTTTGTGAAGTGCACCAGTCCCTCCTGCACCAAAGCACCCTCACAACATGATGCTGCCACCCCCGTGCTTCACGGTTGGGATGGTGTTCTTCGACTTGCAAGCACCCCCTTTTTCCTCCAAACATAACAATGGTCATTATGGCCTAACAGTTATATTTTTGTTTCATCAGACCAGAGGACATTTCTCCAAAAAGTACGATCTTTGTCCCCATGTGCAGTTGCAAACCGTAGTCTGGCTTTTGTATGGTGGTTTTGGAGCAGTGGCTTCTTCCTTGCTGAGCGGCCTTTCAGGTTATGTCGATATAGGACCCGTTTTACTGTGGATATAGATACTTTTGTACCTGTTACCTCCAGCATCTACACACGGTCCTTTGCTGTTGTTCTGGGATTGATTTGCACTTTTTGCACCAAAGTATATTCATCTCTAGGAGACAGAATAGAGTACAGGTGAACGTGGTACCTTCAGGCATTTGGAAATTGCTCCCAAGGATGAACCAGACTTGTGGAGGTGTACCATTTATTTTCTGAGGCCTTGGCTGATTTCTTTTGATTTTCCAATTATGTCAAGCAAAGAGGCACTGGGTTTGAAGGTAGGCCTTGAAATACATCCACAGGTACACCTCCAATTGACTCAAACTATGTAAATTAGCCTATCAGAAGTTTCTAAAGCCATGACATCATTTTCTGGAATTTTCCAAGCTGTTTCAAGGCACAGTCAACTTAGTGTATGTAAACTTCTGACCCACTGGAATTGCGATACAGTGAATTTTAAGTAAAATAATCTGTCTGTAAACAACTGTTGGAAAAATTACTTGTGTCATGCACAAAGTAGATGTCCTAACCGACTTGCCAAAACTATAGTTTGTTAATTATTATTAATTAATTATTATTAATTAAATTTGTGGAGTGGTTGAAAAATGAGTTTTAATGACTCCAACCTAAGTGTATGTAAACTTCAGACTTCAACTGTAAGTGTAGACTTCCTTAGAAATTCAACAGCAGAAACAACACCGTGTTGTTAAGATAAACATCTTGATCCTTTGACTAGTGTATGTTCATTGCCTCAAAACATGATCTTATGTTGCTGTGAAAACATATTACATATCTGTGACAAATGTTTTACATATTTGCATGACATATTGGTGCTTGGTAAAATGTCTCCAAACATGATACGGTACTGTAATGGATCTTATCCTCCTCTTCTGAGGAGGAGTAGTGAGAAGGGTCGGAGGACCAATGCCCAGCGTGGTAAGTTTCCATAATGTTTAATCAAAATGAACACTGAAATACAAAACAATAAACGTGAATCAACGACACAAACAAAACAGTCCCGTGTAGCACAAACACTGACATGGAAAATAAACACCCACAACTCAAAAGTGAAACCAGGCTACCTAAGTATGATTCTCAATCAGGGACAACAATTGACAGCTGCCTCTGATTGAGAACCATACTAGGCCGGACACAGAAATCCCAAATTATAGAAAAACGCACATAGACAACCCACCCAACTCATGCCCTGACCCTACTAAAACAAAGATATAATAACAGAACTAAGGTCAGAACGTGACAGGTACAGTACATGCTGTGTATGTTCTAGGGTAGATATATAACAGACACCTCATTTAACCTAATCATGGGGTGGCAGGTAGCCTAGTGGTTATAGCGTTGGACTAGTAACCGATAGGTTGCAAGATCGAAATCCCCGAGCTGGCAAGGTAAAAATCTGACATTCTGCCCCCTGAACAAGGCAGTTAACCCACTGTTCCTAGACTGTCATTGAAAATAAGAATTTGTTCTCAACTGACTTGCCGAGTTAAATAAAGGTGAAATTTAAAATGGGTCACAATGCTTTGCCCTCTCATTGGATGTCTGAACACACCAGTCAGTCACTGTGCTAGAACATTAACAGACTTGTTCAGCAAGTCTATGGGGAGTAATGAATCATCCCTATGCTGTTTACACGTATACACCTTTTAAGACATTTGTCATTTTTATTTACATTTACATTACATTTAAGTCATTTAGCAGACGCTCTTATCCAGAGCGACTACGTACATGTTCATACATTCGTTGTGAAGTGTGTGCCTGCATGCATACGCTAGCGTGTCTGTGTGTGTGTGTGTGTGTGTGCTGTCTCAACCACTATGTCATCCTTAAAATGCAAATGCTTGGTCATCGTGCTTACCTGCCACGTAGTCATAAGTATTGGGTATGAAAGCATCAGAATGTAAACAAAAGCAATGTAAAAAGACAACAAACACTGATATGGAACAAGATTACTTTAGAGATGAAACAAACACGACAAACGCCAAAAGGAAATGAATATGATTAAGATTGATGTTGAAAAAACAGTTGGCATTGACATGTCTTTTCTTCATAAACACTGTTATTGCCGCATAAACACTGTTATTGCTGGGAGTATTTATGTTTCCCTGCCAGAGTCTTACAGTTGGACTGCTTTGGTGCGACTCTGGAGGCTCCGGTTTTTAATCAGTGCAGTCACATTATTGTTTATTATTTATTGTTATATAAAAGGAATTTTACTTTACTCCAAATTATCATAAATACAATAAAACAAATGTATACATTCAACTCATTGTCAACTCATTGATGATGTTCTGAAATGCCCTGTGGTATTTCAGGGGGAGAATTCTATGATACTGTATTGTGTTGTGTATAACATATTGTGACATTCTGAAGGGTGTGGTCTGGTGTGCTCATCCAGCCATGCATTCTTTACACATCATGCTTGAAAACAGTGGTTCACATAGCCATGAGCCTGAATCTCAGTCTGGGAAATAAAACAAGACCATTGAAATGCACCATGTGATGTCAAACAAAGCAGTAACCATCCAAATCTCATGAATATCGTCACAGAAATAGAGTAGCCTGCCCATATTTGCTGTTCTTCAACTAGTCTTGAGGCTACCGTACAGCTGAACTACCTGTAAATACTCATTACTACCATCTTATTACTATTTCTTTCATGTCAATAAATTGATTGAAAAGTCAAACATTAGCCTATGTTTGCTTGCTGAATTTTCTGAATTTTCCTAGTGAGGAAAATAGCCATTTTAATGAGCATGGCCTACCGACAGCCCTCTCGAACTCTACACTCTTTCTCTCAAAAGGGATGTTTGAAGAGTGGGTTTATGTTTCTTTCCCTTTCATTTAGCGAATCCCGAGGACTGACCGGCAACCTTGAGCACCGTTAACACATTCACTGTGTTGTCTACTTGGCTCTTTCTTTCTTTTCCCCATTCTCTCCATTTCAAACTTTGTCTCGATTCGTCAGTTCAAATAGTTTTCCTTGGTGTGTTTCAGAAAGAGCAAAGCAGGGTTATTTGGTAAGTGTTGCAAGGCAAGAGCAGAGCTGACTATGCTGTCCAAACATTTTTGACACCTGAGTTTGGCACCTTCCAAAGGCTCTTTGGCCCACCCACCCTTAGCAGGGAGATGCAGAAGCAGCCTTTGATCTCAGCTGTTTACATGGCAGCCAGGCCTGCTTCTCAAACCCTCACTGAATAGTCAGTGAGTCTCATTGGAGCAGAGCTGAACTGAGCATCAAGTATGGTAAGTCTGACAGACTCACAGACTCACTGTCCATGGTGTGTAATTATAAGCCCAGATCAAATACAATCAGGTTACATTTCCTCTCTCCTTACATCTCTCTATCATGTCATGATCAGACTGACTTGACACCCATGAAGGCATGAAGGCAGCAAATTGTCAGCAGTCATCCTCAAGTCTCCTCAAAGGGACCAATACATAGAGATAAGTACTTCCTATGAATCAATGGGAGAGTAAAGTCAATTGCTGCTGTTGCGTGATTGGTATGTTACTGTAATCAAGGAGTTCGAGGTTTGATATCTGCTTAATCTGCAACGCATATTTACAATTCAATTCAAGTCCCTATAGTGTTGACAGATGGATTCTACTGAGTTATTACAAGTAAACTACCCGTCCAATAACAAAACAGCTCACCCTGCAACTTTAACGCCTCCCCTTTTCTTTTCACGAAACACATCTATGATTCCCCCCTCCAGTAAACAGGTGGAACATAGTGGAACTCGTGTACCACTCTCTGTGAATTATATAGTGGTGATAAGTGACAATGTCCTTGTGGATGGGTCACAAAGAATATTCAGTTCTTACTGAATGCATTTCTTGGAGCTACTATTCCATAGGCAACATACTCATTAAATTCAGGTTAATCAACAATTTAACGCAACAGAAATTCAACTGGACACACTTTATGTTCCGTTGGAGAGAAAAAGACGCATGCAACCTAAGCGGTTATAGCGCTTTGCCGACATTAGGGGGAGCCTGCAGTCGATCTCAGAGCACCTAGTCTGAGCAGAGCGGTTTGAATAGGGGACAATACTGACGTCATGGACTTTCTTTCCACTCACGGAGAAACAAAGTAGGCTGTCCGCGAGAGTGAAGCGGTGAGAATGGAGCGCTGGAATCCACAGGAATAATTCGCGTCTCGAACTGCTTTAAAACTTTAAAAACTCTGTAAACAAACATGGATACGTGTAGACTTGGCTTCATACTACTCTACTTTTCAATTCTAAGTGTTGGTGCTCAATTCACGGCAGGTAAGGATCTTTAAACCTTTCTGTGAAAAACTATAGACGCGGAGCAGAGGAAAGTTGGTGGTAATGTTTGAGTTGCAGTAATTTAAATCAAGGTGTGCGTTGTTACATTTTGTTGATCCGGAAAAAAAGTGATATGCAAAATATACCTTTGCAAATTATGTTAATCTTTCTGGTATTGTTTCCCGAATCAATACTTCTAAATCGGGTCCGATTCCTGCCGTAGGGAGACTTGCAGGGAGACTAATAGAGAGCAAATTTGCGTACAAAATATACGGTTACGTCCCAGAATGTTGACTGGTCCTTGAACGAAAGTATTGGAGTCCATCCTTTCGTGGTTGCATGCATCCGAATGTAGCATGTTTGAGAAGTTCTCGGATCCATGATTTCTGCTTGATCACAACATTGAATTGGTCTGTATGCACACTTCGATCATGTTACCTGAAATATGGCATGGTATGGTACAGTAATGAGCAACAATAAAAACTGAGATGGAACAATACAATACAGAATTACAAACTTACTCTCGGGTTTACATTTATTTTTGTATTCCTCGCAATGCTTTTCACCTTCAGTTACAACACTTTCATCTAAATTGACAAAACTGTTGTTCTTCAATAAGTTCTTCAAATAAACCACCAGTTTTAATGGTTAAACCACTAATTCAAACTACGTTTCTTGTCGTCTAATGTATACGCTTACTACTAGACTATTTGGAATGGTCAAACATATTTATTTTTTCTCTTGTGTAAATGACATCCGATACTGTTGACGTCTCCTCTCATACCCTGTCCCAGGGGCCTTGGAAAAACAGCAGGAGAGGGAGTCCTGTTGTCTATAAACATTTAAATTGCGAATTCCAACGAAACCTGTGAAATGCTATCTGTCATTTTAAATATATGTAAATTACATTTCCTCGAAGTACCAATAATAGTTGATCACTCATTTGCATTGCAATCCGTCTCTTTTAGTTTTGAAAGAATTAGCACGTTTTTGAAAGAATCATTCCATGCAGTCTTTTAAAAATTGTATCATCACTGTATGTCTAATAAATGACTGTGTTCATGAAAATAACTAAAACATTTTAAAATGTATTTCCCTGAGCCTCCTTTTGCCATAAAAAAAATAAGCTCAGTCTGATCTTGTTGGCCTGTTATTACATATTTTTATTTATTTAATTACACAGCCCTGATTGACAGATAGGATCATCTGGAGCCTACCCGCTTACACCTTCATAGTAGGAAGATACATATGCAAATAAAAGATGACTAGTCATGATTAACTAGATCTGAGCCAAAAACTCCATTCCACCTAAACAGGATGAAATTCCAGGATTCTTTTCCCCAAACAGCCCTTACACAAAAATGGGGATTTTAATAATAATTTTCACAATTTCAGAGTGTTATTTTGACCTCATAGAGTGGAAGGGGCGGCAGGTAACCCAACCTAGTGGTTAGAGCATTGGGCAAGTAACCGAAAGGTTGCTGGATCGAATCCCCGAGCTGGCAATGTAAAAATCTGTCATTCACACCTGAACAACGCAGTTAACCCACTGTTCCCCGGTAGGCTGTCATTGTAAATGAGAATTTGTTCTTAACTGACTTGCCTAGTTAAATAAAAAAGTATCATAAACTTAAACTGTAAAATCTCATGCACTGCCCCTTTAAGAATCTGATTTGTTCAGATATTTATCCCATAATCATTAGCCACTGCCTCTATTCCCCTTTTTATTGCTGATTAACAGAGGCCCTCCATAAGTCTTTCTCTACAAAGCGCATACACACATTCCTTACCTGCATCATCAGACTAATTCACCATGGGGTGGGGGTGGGGGGGGGGGGTACAGCTGTTTTTATTCATCAGAAAGTCTTAACCATGGATTAATACATTAGAGTAATCAAAAAAATAGGATGGCAAATTGCACATTTTGGAGATTGATTTGTAAATTATGTGATTATGCTGCCGTTATTAGGAAATGAGCTAGAAGATCATTTTACATTTCATAAACCAATGCTGCTCTGCGATGAAAAGACACAAATCGGTGTGCTAATCCACTTGTATATTTTCTGTTGCTTCCATCTGGCCGCAGCGCAAATGGACAAACCGGTGAAGGGTGAGTTACTGAGCTGTGCTATCATTCGACAGGAGCCCCTGTCCTGATTCAATGTGACCTGATGACTCCTGGCTGTTGTACTATGCCACCTTGAATGCGCAATATGGTCTCTGTGCAGCTGTCTCACTGTTGCTCTGTTAATGGCCCTCTCTCCAGAAAAGGCTAGTTCTGCACTCACAAGATTTGGGACAATAAACCACTGCATGTAAGAGGTTAACTCGATTCTTTCTTGTAAAATAGACACTTTGCTTTGCTGACTACAGTTCACATGAAGTTGGTCAAATAGCACACATTCATTTAGTTGTGATGTGTGTGTGTGTGTGCAATAACATGAAATAACTCCAGTTGTTACAGAGTCTTTTTAAATGATATTGATCTGCAGTTACCATTTAGTATTTGCTTTGTAATATCTCTGTGGTTGCCTAAGTAACAGAGTAGCAAACTAATTTATTTGCTCACCTATCAGAGAATCAGGTGTGAATGACTCTTGGGAGAGATGGCCATTAATCAAAAGGTAGACGCTGCAGGAGAGGAACAGCTGTTACTGGGTGAGATGTATTCAAAATGGACCCCTTATTAGAAGAACACTATTCAGGCTTTCATATGGTCAGTCAGTACTAGCAAGAACAAGCCTAACCTCAGTCTTATTGGTTGATCTGACAAACAATTAATTGTAATGCTTTTATTTCCAGTACCTTTGTCTTTGATCTTTGTGCACAGGAGAGTGAGTATTTTCAGTTGCTCCAAGTCCTAATGGGGTATCCTTCACTACATCTCAGCTTCCAGTTTTTCATGCACACAACTTTTCCCAAGAACATGTTTACTGCATGCTTTGTCCAGTGTTTCCATCTTGGTCTGGTTTAAAAAAGGCAACATGGTTTCATAAAACGACCATGCCCCCTCAGTAAAACATAGGTCATGGTAGACCATGGTCAAGTGAGTGAGGCAATACAGAGGAACATCTACCCCTTTCTGTTCAATAACAATAAGACTCCTCTACTGACGACTCAGAGTAGCACAAGGAGTCTTATATCTTAGTTTTATTAGACTACAGGTTAGGCGACAGTGAGAGAAGTTGCTTATCTTAGCACCTGCGAGAGAAATGTATGTATATTTTATGTGTAGCCTCAACAAAATCTATTTGCAGCATGCAGCTAGGTATTGTTCCCTTCATTTTCTGAAGCTTTAGATTATGCATGGTGAATCAATACCTGACAAAATGTGTCAAGTGATTTTGCAACGGTATGGATTTTAAATGTAGTTTTCCTCAAAATCAGCAGCCTCTGTATCATTTCTCTTATTTATTTATCCAGACTTGCACTTGTAAATGTTTTGTCAGCATGTTATCCATCTACCAGTTTTTCTTGGGATTACAAATTAATAAGCAAGTTTGTTCTTGTTTTAAACCCGACAGATGTGTTAAACACAGGCCTACCACCTTGAATAACGCATCCAATGACCCTTTTACCATACAGCATCAAATGTCTGTGGTTTTTCCAAGGCCCTGGGCTCTAAGTGTTTATTTGGCCCCAGGAGGTACCCACTCAGACCGATATATTCTGAACCGGACTAATAGGAGATTTTCATTCCTGTTCAGGCTAGAGGTCGACCGATTAATCGGAATGGCCGATTAATTGGGGCGGCAGCGTAGCCTAGTGGTTAGAGCGTTGGACTAGTAACCGGAAGGTTGCGAGTTCAAACCCCCGAGCTAACAAGGTACAAATCTGTCGTTCTGCCCCTGAACAGGCAGTTAACCCACTGTTCCCAGGCCGTCATTGAAAATAAGAATGTGTTCTTAACTGACTTGCCTGGTTAAATAAAGGTAAAAAAAAAATAAAAAAAATAGGGCCGATTTCAAGTTTTCATAACAATCGTAAATCGGTGTTTTTGGGCGCCAATTTGCCGATTTTAATTTGACACTTTATTTTAAAAAATTAAAAAAATATTTTTTACACCTTTTATTTAACTAGGCAAGTCAGTTAAGAACACATTCTTATTTTCAATGACGGCTTAGAAACAGTGGGTTTTCACCTTGTCAGCTTGGGGGATCCAATCTTGCAACCTTACAGTTAACTAGTCCAACGCAATAACGACCTGCCTCTCTCTCGTTGCAATCCACAAGGAGACTGCCTGTTACGCAAATGCAGTAAGCCAAGGTAAGTTGCTAGCTAGCATTAAACTTATCTTATACAAAACAATCAATCATCATCACTAGTTAACTACGCATGGTTGATGATATTACTAGATATTATCTAGTGTGTCCTGTGTTGCATATAGTCTGATTGAGCATACAAGTATCTAAGTATCTGACTGAGCGGTGGTAGGCAGAAGCAGGCGCTTAAACATTCATTCAAACAGCACTTTTGTCAGCTCTTCGTTGTGCGTCAAGCATTGCTCTGTTTGTGACTTCAAGCCTATCAACTCCCGAGATGAGGCTGGTGTAATCGAAGTGAAATGGCTAGCTAGTTAGCTCGCGCTAATAGCGTTTCAAACATCACTCGCTCTGAGCCTTGCAGTGGTTGTTTCCCTTGCTCTGCATGGGTAACGCTGCTTCGATGGTGGCTGTTGTCGTTGTGTTGCTGGTTCGAGCCCAGGGAGGAGCGAGGAGAGGGACGGAAGCTATATTGTCACACTGGCAATACTAAAGTGCCTATAAGAACATCCAATAGTCAAAGTTTAATGAAATACAATTGGTATAGAGGGAAATAGTCCTATAATTCCTATCTATCCTAGTCTGCTAAATGGCATATATTACTATAATAACTACAACCTAAAACTTCTTACCTAATATTGAAGACTCTTGTTAAACGGAACCACCAGCTTTCATATGTTCTCATGTTCTGAGCAAGGAAAATAAACGTTAGCTTTCTTACATGGCACATATTGCACTTTTACTTTCTTCTCCAACACTTTGTTTTTACATTATTTAAACCAAATTGAACATGTTTCATTATTTACTTGAGGCTAAATTGATTTTATTGATGTATTATATTCAGTTAAAATAAGTGTTCATTCAGTATTGTTGTAATTGCCATTACAAATAGATTTTTTTTTAAATCAGCCGAATAATCGGTATCGGCGTTGAAAAATCATAAGCGGTCGATCTCTAGTTCAGGCCCACTGCAACACGGGCTCTAGGCCCTTTGTAACACGCAAGACAAGAAAGGCCTTGTGGAGTTTCACTTGAAGCTCTGCATGGGAGCACAGTGATGGTGTGTGTCTGCTCTGAGCATGCATCATTCTCCTGTCTACTTGGTATTTGGGACATGGAGAGATGTTCTGCAATTGTTTGTGTTCCGGGCCCCGGTGAATGTCTCAGACCCCAGTTATCCCCAGTCTTTGTCATCACAGCATTTTGGAGATTACATCCGTAATGGCATTTTTGGTGGTCTATTCTGATGCCTGCCCTTAAGCTTATTTTGAAAGCTGACTGGACTTTTCCTAATAGGAGAGTGGGAGAGAAAAAGAAACCTATGATAGATTACATTTTTGGTATTTTGGCTTTTTTTGTTCTGGTTGGAGTGTTTAAGGAGATATAGTACTGCTAAGGAGTCAATGTGCAAGGGTACAAGGTGGTTGAGGTGATATGTACATGTAGGTAGGGGTAAAATTTATTAGGCATTCAGGATTGATAATAATTAGAGTAGCAGCAGCATATGTGAAAGTGTGTGTGTGTGTGGCATCAATGTGTGTGTGAGCGAATGTCGTCTGTGTGTGTTGGAGTATGTGTGAGTGTGTGTGGGAAGAGTTCAGTGAGTGAGTATAGAGCCGGTGCAAATAAAAAGGGGGTCAATGCAAGTAGTCAGGGTAGCCATTTGATTAACTGTTCAGCATTATTGGGGTTAGAAGCTGTTCAGGAGCCTTTTGGACCCAGACTTGGCGCTCCGGTACTGCTTGCCTTGCAGTAGCAGAGAGAACAGTCTATGACTTGGGTGGCTGGTGTCTTTGACAATTGTTAGGGCATTCCTCTGACACCGTCTGGTAAATAGGTTATTTAAAATATTCTTATAAGGGAGCCAAAATCTACAATGTCCGCTTTACTTTTAGTGAGACTAGGCAACAAAGATGGTACTCCAAATATGGCTATTAGAGGACAAGGCTGCAGGTCAATGTCTAGAATTTTAGAGAAAGTATTAAAAATAGGATGACAAATACTCAGTCAGCTTAGAACACATGTAAAATATATGAGTGTGGTCTGCCGGAGTGAATGAACATCTATCACATGTCATTCGTGTTTGGGTGGAATTTACTCCGTTTTTCTTTGGTGTGAATGTGATTTTCTGGATTTTTGTTTTAGATTTCGTCTATCACAGTTGAAGTGTACATATGATAAAAATTACAGACCTCTACATGCTTTGTAAGTAGGAAAACCTGCAAAATCGGCAGTTTATCAAATACATGTTCTCCCCACTGTATATATACACTGCTCAAATAAATAAAGGGAACACTAAAATAACACATCCTAGATCTGAATGAATGAAATATTCTTATTAAATACTTTTTTCTTTACATAGTTGAATTCGCTGACAACAAAATCACACAAATTATCAATGGAAACTAAATTTATCAACCCATGGAGGTCTGGAATTGGAGTCACACTCAAAATTTAAGTGGAAAACCACACTACAGGCTGATCCAACTTTGATGTAATGTCCTTAAAACAAGTCAAAAAGGCACAGTAGTGTGTGATGCCTCCATGTTCCTGTATGACCTTCCTACAACGCCTGGGCATGCTCCTGATGAGGTGGCGGATGGTCTCCTGAGGGATCTCCTCTCAAAACTGGACTAAAGCATCTGCCAACTCCTGGACAATCTGTGGTGCAACGTGACGTTGGTGGATGGAGCGAGACATGATGTCCCAGATGTGCTCAATTGGATTCAGGTCTGGGGAACGGGCGGGCCAGTCCATAGCATCAATGCCTTCCTCTTGCAGGAACTGCTGACACATTCCAGCCACATGAGGTCTAGCATTGTCTTGCATTAGGAGGAACCCAGGGCCAAACGCACCAGCATATGGTCTCACAAGGGGTCTGAGGATCTCATCTCGGTACCTAATGGCAGTCAGGCTACCTCTGGCTAGCACATGGAGGGCTGTGCGGCCCCCAAAAGAAATGCCACCCCACCCCACACCATGACTGACCCACCGCCAAACCGGTCATGCTGGAAGATGTTGCAGGCAGCAGAACGTTCTCCACGGCGTCTCCAGACTCTTGTCATGTCTGTCACATGTGCTCAGTGTGAACCTGCTTTCATCTGTGAAGAGCACAGAGCGCCAGAGGCGAATTTGCCTATCTTGGTGTTCTCTGGCAAATGCCAAACGTCCTGCACGGTGTTGCGCTGTAAGCACAACCCCCACCTGTGGACGTCGGGCCCTCATACCACCCTCATGGAGTTTGGAGTTTCTGACCGTTTGAGCAGACACATGCACATTTGTGGCCTGCTGGAGGTCATTTTGCAGGGCTCTGGCAGTGCTCCTCCTGCTCCTCCTTGCACAAAGGTGGAGGTAGCGGTCCTGCTGCTGGTTTGTTGCCCTTCTACGGTCTCCTCCACGTCTCCTGGTGTCCCGGCCTGTCTCCTGGTAGCGCCTCCATGCTCTGGACACTACGCTGACAGACACAGCAAACCTTCTTGCCACAGCTCACATTGATGTTCCATTCTGGATGAGCTGCACTACCTGAGCCACTTGTGTGGGTTGTAGACTCCGTCTCATGCTACCACTAGAGTGAAAGCATCGCCAGCATTCAAAAGTGACCAAAACATCAGCCAGGAAGCATAGGAACTGAGAAGTGGTCTGTGGTCACCACCTGCAGAACCACTCCTTTATTCGGGGTGTCTTGCTAAATGCCTATAATTTCCACCTGTTGTCTATTCCATTTGCACAACAGCATGTGACATTTATTGTCAATCAGTGTTGCTTCCTAAGTGGACAGTTTGATCTCACAGAAGTGTGATTGACTTGGAGTTACATTGTGTTGTTTAAGTGTTCCCTTTATTTTTTTGAGCAGTGTATATATATATGCCCATCGTCTAAATTGTGGCATTTAGTGGGGCGAACAACACAATGCTTTGCAGTTGACTAGTTAATTCAAATGCTTATAACTAAAGTGTATGAGACTATTTTTGGCAGTGTGGAAAAGAAGGTCCAATAATTGACTCTGATCAGATTACTTTTTAGTCATTTGGAGATATTGAATTACCGAATATGACCTACATACAAGCTCAGTACCTCAGATTGCAAATGCTCATTCCTATTGAATGCCATGCCGTCTGCTCCTTGTGAATGACTTTTCTTTCTGTAGACATGTCTGTAGTTAATGGTTGAGTGTGTGTAGTCGACATGCTGCTACAGCGTGGAGCTGCTGTGTGTGTGATTGACACACAGTGATCTACCCCACCACCACTTCCGTCCTCCTATCTGTCTCTCAGGTGGAGTCAAATTTCCATAAATCAATCAATCAGCAGTCTGAATATCATCTGCCTTTAACTGCTCTATACCTGGGTCTGAAACCTCCTGAGGAATGAAGTCTCAACATCATATTAGAGTGGAATTCTTCCACAGCCAAAGCAGCTCAGGGCTGAAAACCCGTAAACGAAAGAAGACTGTTGCCTTTTCTGTCTGAGAGGCTTTATGTTTACCCCTCAGTACATGTCTGTCTGGCACTATACTTGTCTCGATTGTTTTACAAAGGTAAAGTTAACAGTACAAACCAATTGTAATTTAGGTCATTTATTATGTAGCATTTGATGTTTGACAGTTCTTCATCTTTACTTCCTCAATGTATCATTATTTCCAAGAAAATAAATGGCATTGTTAATATACTTAATCTGTTTACTGTTATTTGTAAAACCAGACAACAAAGCTTTAAGATACACATGATCCTCATGATCACTTTTGTTGTGTTATTTGTTGAATTTAAAAGGGAGGCTTTTCAGGAAAGAGGATTTGGTTTTTAAGGCAGCGCAAATTAATGTTAATGATATAGATTTGAATCATAACCCCTGTGGCCCCTCCCACCTCCCCCAGTCTTTTTAATGCGTTGATGTTAAGCAGACCCCCCAGGACACCCTCAGCACTTTCCTTACCCACACACGTACTTATGGAGCATTTTTATTTTTTTTATTTTTTATTTCACCTTTATTTAACCAGGTAGGCTAGTTGAGAACAAGTTCTCATTTGCAACTGCGACCTGGCCAAGATAAAGCATAGCAGTGTGAACAGACAACAGAGTTACACATGGAGTAAACAATTAGCAAGTCAATAACACAGTAGAAAAAAATGGGCAATCTATATACAATGTGTGCAAAAGGCATGAGGAGGTAGGCGAATAATACAATTTTGCAGATTAACACTGGAGTGATAAATGATCAGATGGGCATGTACAGGTAGAGATATTGGTGTGCAAAAGAGCAGAAAAGTAAATAAATAAAAACAGTATAAAAACAGTATGGGAATGAGGCAGGTGAAAAAGGGTGAGCTATTTACCTATAGACTATGTACAGCTGCAGCGATCGGTTAGCTGCTCGGATAGCTGATGTTTGAAGTTGGTGAGGAGATAAAAGTCTCCAACTTCAGCGATTTTTGCAATTCGTTCCAGTCACAGGCAGCAGAGTACTGGAACGAAAGGCGGCCAAATGAGGTGTTGGCTTTAGGGATGATCAGTGAGATACACCTGCTGGAGCGCGTGCTACGGATGGGTGTTACCATCGTGACCAGTGAACTGAGATAAGGCGGAGCTTTACCTAGCATGGACTTGTAAATGACCTGGAGCCAGTGGGTCTGGCGACGAATATGTAGTGAGGGCCAGCCGACTAGAGCATACAAGTCGCAGTGGTGGGTGGTATAAGGTGCTTTAGTGACAAAACGGATGGCACTGTGATAGACTGCATCCAGTTTGCTGAGTAGAGTGTTGGAAGCCATTTTGTAGATGACATCGCCGAAGTCGAGGATCGGTAGGATAGTCAGTTTTACTAGGGTAAGCTTGGCAGCGTGAGTGAAGGAGGCTTTGTTGCGGAATAGAAAGCCGACTCTGGATTTGATTTTTGATTGGAGATGTTTGATGTGAGTCTGGAAGGAGAGTTTGCAGTCTAGCCAGACACCTAGGTACTTATAGATGTCCACATATTCAAGGTTGGAACCATCCAGGGTGGTGATGCTAGTCGGGCATGCGGGTGCAGGCAGCGATCGGTTGAAAAGCATGCATTTGGTTTTACTCGCGTTTAAGAGCAGTTGGAGGCCACGGAAGGAGTGCTGTATGGCATTGAAGCTCGTTTGGAGGTTTGATAGCACAGTGTCCAATGACGGGCCGAAAGTATATAGAATGGTGTCGTCTGCGTAGAGGTGGATCAGGGAATCGCCCGCAGCAAGAGCAACATCATTGATATATACAGAGAAAAGAGTCGGCCCGAGAATTGAACCCTGTGGCACCCCCATAGAGACTGCCAGAGGACCGGACAGCATGCCCTCTGATTTGACACACTGAACTCTGTCTGCAAAGTAATTGGTGAACCAGGCAAGGCAGTCATCCGAAAAACCGAGGCTGTTGAGTCTGCCGATAAGAATTTGGTGATTGACAGAGTCGAAAGCCTTGGCGAGGTCGATGAAGACGGCTGCACAGTACTGTCTTTTATCGATGGCGGTTATGATATCATTTAGTACCTTGAGTGTGGCTGAGGTGCACCCGTGACCGGCTCGGAAACCAGATTGCACAGCGGAGAAGGTACGGTGGGATTCGAGATGGTCAGTGACCTGTTTGTTGACTTGGCTTTCGAAGACCTTAGATAGGCAGGGCAGGATGGATATAGGTCTATAGCAGTTTGGGTCCAGGGTGTCTCCTCCTTTGAAGAGGGGATGACTGCGGCAGCTTTCAATCCTTGGGGATCTCAGACGATATGAAAGAGAGGTTGAACAGGCTGGTGATAGGGGTTGCGACAATGGCGGCAGATAGTTTCAGAAATAGCGGGTCCAGATTGTCAAGCCCAGCTGATTTGTACGGGTCCAGGTTTTGCAGCTCTTTCAGAACATCTGCTATCTGGATTTGGGTAAAGGAGAATTGCCTAGATTACCCCGCTCACCCACTCATAGCTGTATACAGAAAGTCATTTTTTTAATGTACTTTTTCAAGTTTTGCCTCAAGGCAAATGTTATGATAGGTCTTGGTAAATGATGTGCACAGTTAGTCAGAAGCAGTAAACTGGACAGGGAAGAATGTGCTCTTGATGTAGAATAAGTTAAGATAGTCTGCCTTTGTATGTCTTGGTGAGTTATGTTCAGAAGAGATATACTTACTGTATGAATAACAGAGCCCATGGGATGTTTGTGTCCTAGGCCTCAGTTTATTTTCCCCCCTCTTGTGTGGTATATATGACGACGTTCGAGAAAAGTAGTGCCCCCAAACTTCTCTCCATGCAACTCCTAAAAGGCCCCCAACTGATTCCAGTATTTGTGTTCCCAAGGTCCACTCAGGACTCCCCCACATGTGGTTTAGGTTAACCAGCTCTGTGGGTTTGAACTGAAATTAACAGGGTCATTTGGGTAAAGCCAGCCATTTTGAAGGACGGAACACTGTATATTTCTGGGATAGACTAACCTTTATTCTGGAGACATGACAACTTGATTGTAGATACACAAAGGGGGGGAAATAGTGGATCCTAGCCCATACATGTACATTCTCCTCATCTGACATAACATGGGGCTGAATTTGAAGCTGTCAGACGCTGCTTGGCTTAAAGCCTCATTAGTATTCTGAATGGAGGTGCGGGTGCTGGAAGTTCATCCCTTGTTTGTCAGTGACATCATTTATATCCAGCTGAGAACTTTGAAAGGGTCAAGGTAACCCAGCAGGTTAACATTATCTCATGGCAGTCCATCTCTAATGAAGAAATGTGAACATCTACAGCAGCCTAGAGATGAGGGTTAAATAGCTGTGATTCTGCTGCTTGGGAGAAGACCAATCGGATTACCCAATCAGAATTATGTCGCTTGGAAAACAATGGCTTTGCCACGCTTAATGCAATGTTTCAAAGGTAGCTCAAACTGTGTGTGTTGATGATGATGGAATAAAAAATGATTATTTTCACAGCTCTATTTGAAATATAATCCTGAAAGCAGTGTAATTTTTTCTAGCTCTGTTTGTATGTTAATTCCTGAAAGCCTTTTCCAATGGGGTGTTTCTTCTCCATGGATAACATTGGACTGTTGTTTCTACTACCCCTCCTAAAGGCTGAAAACAGGCAACAGAGGAGCTGAGAAGCAGAGAAGGGAATATTTCATGTATATTGTTTCAATCCAGCATACCTCTTTGTGGATTGCCAATCCAGCATACCTCTTTGTGGATTGCCAATCCAGCATACCTCTTTGTGGATTGCCAATCCAGCATACCGCTTTGTGGATTGCCAATTCAGCAATCTTTTTGACCTTGCTCCTTTGTTCTGTGTGTGGAAATAGGAACATTTTTACTTTCAAGGCATTCCAAGTCATCTTTTAAAAAACAACACAGTTTTTAGGTATTTCTCAGAGGCTGTCTTTATCCTTGTTTTTGTCTGTGAGAGTTTGTCTTCTCTGTCAGGGTCTTTTATTAAGAGGTTAAAACAATTGTGCAGAAAAAAATCTGAGGTAGAGAAATGGAAAGCATCAAACTGTTTTAAGAAGGTGATAAATTAGAGCAAAGTTCAGAGAAGTAATACTTCAGGGTCCTGGCATTTCTGTGCCTGGGCCTCCACTCTCCATTAACATTGGCCCACATTTAACCTCGGAGTGTCATTAGGAAAATCACTCACCATTCACTGACTTGCCCTCCTCAGAGTACTTTTACACTCGATTAATCAGGAAATTGGCCTCTTCCTTTTCTCATTCTCTGTCTGGGCAACGTCAAGCTTGAAGGTAAGGTTTGTTGCTCAAACTATTGTTTGCGCCAGTTTGAGTTGTGTCAAGCACATAAAACAAATGCCAAGAAAAGTCCAAAGTGAGCCAATGCTTTTCTAACGTCATTGCTGGTTCAAAATGTTTACTTGTCACGGAGCTTAAAACTGAAAACCACTAATGCTTGACATACAGTGCATTCTGAAAGTATTTCGACCCCTTGACTTTTTCCAGATGTTATGTTACAGCCTTATTCTTAAATAGATTAAATACATTTTCCTCCTCATCAATATGCACACAAAACCACATAATGACAAAGTAAAAAATTATTTTATGAAATTTTTGCAAATTTCGAAAAAAATGACTGAAATGTCACATTTACATAAATATTCAAACCCTTTACTCAGTACTTTTGCTGAAGCATCTCAACAGCGATTACAGCCTTGAGTCTTCTTCGTACTTGAGCTCAGGTGCATCCTGTTTCCATTGATCATCCTTGAGATGTTTCTACACCTTGATTGGAGTCCACCTGTGGTAAATTCAATTTATTGGACATGATTTAGAAAGGCACAAACCTGTCTATATAAGGTCCCACTGTTGACAGTGCATGTCAGAGCAAAAACCAGCCCATGAGGTCGAAGGAATTGTCCTAGAGCTCCGAGACAGGATTGTGTCATGGCACAGTTCCTGGGAAGGGTACCATAACATTTCTGAAGCATTGAAGTTCCCCAAGAACACAGTGGCCTCAATCATTCTTAAATGGAAGAAGTTTGGAACCACCAAGACTCGTCCTAGAGTTGGCCGCCTGGCCAAACTAAGGAATCGGGGGAGAAGGGCCTTGGTCAGGGAGGTGACCAAGAACCCGATGGTCACTGATAGAGCTCGAGAGTTCCTCTGTGGAGATAGGAGAACCTTCCAAATCAAATGTATTTATAAAGCCCTTCGTACATCAGCTGATATCTCAAAGTTCTGTACAGAAACCCAGCCTAAAACACCAAACAGCAAGCAATGCAGGTGTAGAAGCACGGTGGCTAAAAACTCCCTAGAAAGGCCAAAACCTAGGAAGAAACCTAGAGAGGAACCAGGCTATGAGGGGTGGCCAGTCCTCTTCTGGCTGTGTCCCGGGTGGAGATTATAACAGAACATGGCCAAGATGTTCAAATGTTCATAAATGACCAGCATGGTCAAATAATAATAATCACAGTAGTTGTCAAGGGTGCAGCAAGTCAGCACCTCAGGAGTAAATGTCAGTTGGCTATTCATAGCCGATCATTAAGAGTATCTCTACCGCTGCTGCTGTCTCTAGAGTTGAAAACAGTAAGTCTGGGACAGGTAGCACGTCCGGTGAACAGGTCAGGATTCCGTAGCCGCAGGCAGAACAGTTGAAACTGGAGCAGCAGCACGGCCAGGTGGACTGGGGACAGCAAGGAGTCATCATGCCAGATAGTCCTGAGGCATGGTCCTAGGGCTCAGGTCCTCAGAGAGAAAGAGAGAATTAAGTGCAACACTTCCTAAAGGACAACCATCTCTGCAGCACTCCACTAATCAGGCCTTTATGGTAGAATGGCCAGACGAAGTCACTCCTCAGTAAAAGGCACAGGACAGCCCGCTTTGAGTTTTCCAAAAGGCACCTAAAGGACTCTCAGACCATGAGAAACAAGATTCTCTGGTTTGATGAAACCAGATTTAACTCCTTGGCCTGAAGGCCAAGTGTCATGTCTGGAGGAAACGTGGCACCATCCCTACAGTGAAGCATCATTGCTGAAAACCTGCTCTAGAGCGCTCAGGACCTCAGACTGGAGCGAAGGTTCACCTTCCAACAGGACAACGACCCTAAGCACATAGCCAAGACAGCGCAGGACCGTCTTCAGGATAAGTTTCTGAATGTCCTTGAGTGGCCCAGCCAGAACCCGATCGAACATCGGTGGAGAGACCTGAAAAGAGCTGTGCAGCGACACTCCCCATCCAACCTGACAAAGCTTGAAAGGATCTGCAGAGAAGAATGGCTGAAATTCCCCAAATACAGGTGTGCCAAGCTTGTAGCATCATACCCAAGAAGATTTGAGGCTGTAATCGCTGACAAAGCTGCATCAACAAGGTACTGATTAAAGGGTCTGAATACTTATGTAAATATGCTATTTCAGTTTTTTTCTAAAAACCTGTTTTTGCTTTGTCATTTTTGCTTTGTCATGGGGTATTGTTTGTACATTGAGGGGAAAAAACACAATTTAATCAATTTTAGAATAAGGATGTAATGTAACAAAATGTGTAAAAAGTCAAGGGGTCTGAATGAACTCCATGTAAGTGGATGTGGCAGGGGACTTTGGTGACAGATTCAACTCTTTCTCAGATCCTTTGCAAGTAGCTTGGTTTTGGATGCCACCTGAACCTGCCAGTGCTGTGATCGTATTGGGTCTTTGATGTGAGTACATGGTTTAGTCAGTCTCTCCTCTCCTCAGAAACAGGACATGGTTCAGGATACAAGATCACAGTTGTCCTCTCAGTGAAGTAGATTAGCAGAAGTGTTGAGGAATTATGATGAATCGAACATAACTGAGGATCTTTACTCTGTAATCAGTTCCTCAATCCATCTTTGTCAAGACTTGGGAGTGATTTCAATGCTTTCTCTCCAATTGCTTTTTCATGCTAAGAAAACACTGTTTCCCTGTATGAACACGTCATGGCAAGTTACTTTTAGGGGGAGGGTGGTTTAAAACCCATTCCCTATCCATGCAGCTTATCAGGTCTTCCCAAAGTGTCCGAGTGCCTTCTTGGCTCTTGTCCACTTCTGTATGTTGTGGGCCAGAGTCACTCTGTGTCAATCGAAGGCGCACAGAACCAAGAACACTAATCTCTCCTTTGATAAGAGAGGGGTTTGAGGGGAGGACTCTGTTGAACACTAAAATACTTTGCACCATAGGCTTGACATGGAAAATGACATTTTGTAGTTTTGTGTGTAGAATTTTACATACTTCAGCTTTTTGTTCATCCTTATCAATACAAGTATTCCTATGATTCGTCCTTACCAATTCGTTCACCCAGAGCCTGTTGTTATGTGTGGGGGGTTTTAATCACCCAAAGGAAACACTTTCATTAATAAGACCCCCATTCATTTACCCATGTGCATGTCATAGTAGGCTTTTTTTGAGTAGTTTGTGCCATGTTGTTTACAGTGATGCGTCTTGGCAGGTATTTAATTGTAAGACTGGACTCCCAGGCCTGACAGGCTGTCTTAATGAGGAGGCTGTCTGAACTGTGGGGATGATACGGGGTGACAGAGTCTTCCAGCGTGGAACCAGGGTGCATGCAGGGAAGTTGGAGGTCTGTTCTCGCAGCCCCTGTGTATGTGATCCTTCATATCCCCCGTCAGAAACTCTGTCAAGGGCGGTTAGCCCAGCTCTCTTGATTGATTTCCCCCTTTTCTCCTGCTTGATGTATCACCAAATTGTTTTAACTAGTGTGATGGAAAAGGCCTTTCTATCACCTTCCTGTAGGCGGAGGAAGTGATAAACCGAGATGGCTAAAACCTGACTTCCTCTCACATATTTCCAGGTCTCTATTAATATTTGATTGCCACCTCAGCTGCAATGCGTAATTACAAATATCTTTGTATTGTGACATTTGACCCCCAGGTAGATCATATTTTTTTTACTGGGCATACACTGCGGCACACAGTTTGCTCAAGGAAATTGTGTTAGTGATTGCCAACACAGAGCCAGAGGCAAATTCCAGGGAGTGTGGATGCCAGTTATGCTATCAAATGGCGATTTTTAACACAACATATATTTTCGCTCAAGTGGTTCAACTATTATAGACGGTGAAATGTCACTGTGGAAAAGTACGTTATTTGAAGCACATTGAAATATCTCAAAATAATGTCTGCCTTTACTTTGGTTTGGCCATTGTCAAAGTGTTACCTTTAAAAAAACATTAAATTATATATGCTATCCAATTATATTTGTATTCAAACATAGAATGTGTTAATATTTAGCTCTGATTCATGAACCCTCATAGTGTCTGCAAAAAAACTGTCAGTCAAAGCCTCTGGTAATAGATAAAAACGTATTTTGTGAATAATTTGTTCTTTATCCATAAACTATGCTCTATATACATATATGATCTATGCATCTCTCTATAAGGATCCTATAATTTACCTTTTTAAAAAAAAAATATTCTATATGTAATTCTATGACTGAGGCCAATGATCACTGTGGCTCTGTGTGTATGCAGGCAGCAATGGTAGTATACACAAGACACCCTTGTGTAAATCCCCCCAGCCAGCCTAGTGTGGCCCTGAATTTAAAGGCTAATCTAATAGACAGTGATGACTCTGTGTAAGTGGAGGGTCTGCTAGTGTTTCTGCCTCTGCTGCTTACTCACATATTTTGACAATTCGAAGCCCACAATGAATGTTAATTACCCTTAGTTTAACCTCTAACCTCCTGAAACGTCCACAGAATCGACAAAATGCCACATCTTACTTTGCGGAAAACGTCCGGTTGAATTGCTCTGTGGCTGAAGAGTGTTTTTGGAGATGTAGATTTTATTTAAATTAACTGTCCAGTGTTTCCAGATTTCCATGAAATATGACCTATAATTAATTACAATATAAATTAAGTTTTCCTTACAATTTTTTTAAATTAAGTATGGTAAAAATGTGCTTTTTCTGTGTTGGAATGGTGAGGTGGTACCCCAACAACAGAATGGTGTGGGCATATACACCCCCCTTCAATTTATACTTTGGTCACATACGAACATAGGATGAGTCAACAACATTATTTGGGTATGAGTTAACAGAATGTTGAAAAAAAAATACAGTGCCTTGCGAAAGTATTCGGCCCCCTTGAACTTTGCGACCTTTTGTCCTGTATTTGGCTCCATCCATCTTCCCATCAATTTTAACCATCTTCCCTGTCCCTGCTGAAGAAAAGCAGGCCCAAACCATGATGCTGCCACCACCATGTTTGACAGTGGGGATGGTGTGTTCAGGGTGATGAACTTTTTATGGATATCTTTAAGAAATGACTTTCTTCTTGCCACTCTTCCATAAAGGCCCGATTTGTGCAATATACGACTGATTGTTGTCCTATGGACAGAGTCTCCCACCTCAGCTGTAGATCTCTGCAGTTCATCCAGAGTGATCATGGGCCTCTTGGCTGCATCTCTGATCAGTCTTCTCCTTGTATGAGCTGAAAGTTTAGAGGGACGGCCAGGTCTTGGTAGATTTGCAGTGGTCTGATACTCCTTCCATTTCAATATTATCGCTTGCACAGTGCTCCTTGGGATGTTTAAAGCTTGGGAAATCTTTTTGTATCCAAATCCGGCTTTAAACTTCTTCACAACAGTATCTCGGACCTGCCTGGTGTGTTCCTTGTTCTTCATGATGCTCTCTGCGCTTTTAATGGACCTCTGAGTCTATCACAGTGCAGGTGCATTTATACTGAGACTTGATTACACACAGGTGGATTGTATTTATCATCATTAGTCATTTAGGTCAACATTGGATCATTCAGAGATCCTCACTGAACTTCTGGAGAGAGTTTGCTGCACTGAAAGTAAAGGGGCTGAATAATTTTGCACGCCCAATTTTTCAGTTTTTGATTTGTTAAAAAAGTTTGAAATATCCAATAAATGTCGTTCCACTTCATGATTGTGTCCCACTTGTTGTTGATTCTTCACAAAAAAATACAGTTTTATATCTTTATGTTTGAAGCCTGAAATGTGGCAAAAGGTCGCAAAGTTCAAGGGGGCCGAATACTTTCGCAGGACAATGTATACACATATTTTTTATTTATATCTTGTTTCATCGCTGCAACTCCCCAACGGGTTAAAGGGAGGCGAAGGTCAAGTCACGCGGCCTCCGAAACCTGACTTGCCAAACCACGCTTCTTAAAACCTCTTTTGGCTGCAATCCCGTTACCGAGATGATATGACAACAGCCACTAAAAGTGCAGGGCGCCAAATTCAAAACAACAGAAATCTCATAATTAAAATTCCTCAAACATACAGCTATCTTCTACTGTTTTAAAGGTAATCTTGTTGTTAATCCCACCACAGTGTCCGATTTCAAATAGGATTTATGGCGAAAGCACCACAAACAATTATGTTAGGTCAGCACCTGGTCACAATAAAACAGCCATTTTTCCATCCAAAGAGAGGAGTCACAAAAACCACAAATAGAGATAAAATGAACCACTAACCTTTGATGATCTTCATCAGATGACACTCATAGGACTTCATGTTACACAATACATGTATGTTTTGTTTGATAAAGTTCATATTTATATAAAAATATCTGAATTTACATTGGCGCGTTACATTCACTAGTTCCAAAAACAGCCAGTGATTTTGCATAGCCACATCAATTCAACAGAAATACTCATCGTAAATGTAGATGATAATACAAGTTATACACATGGAATTATAGATATACCTCTCCTTAATGCAATCGCTGTGTCAGATTTCAAAAACACTTTACTGAAAAAGCAAACCATGCAATAATCTGAGATGGCGCTCAGAACAATCAAGTCAAAATAGCCACCATGTTGTAGTCAACATAAACCATAAACTACTTGCTAAATATTCCCTTACCTTTGATCTTCATCAGAATGCACTCCAAGGAATCCCAGGTCCACAATAAATGCTTGATTTGTTCGATAATGTCCGTTATGTCCAATTAGCTACTTTTGTTAGCGCGTTTGGTATACATATCCAAACGCTCGTTCTGGTCTGCCTTACATCGGACAAACACTTCAAAAAGTTATATTACAGGTCGAAGAAACATTTCAAACTAAGTACAGAATCAATCATTAGGATGTTTTTATCATTAATCTTCAATAAAGTTCCAACCAGAGTATTCCTTTGTGTTTTCAGGAGCAATGGAACGCAGGTCGCTATCATGTGCATGACCAGAAAATGTCTGACTGCCAGACACCTGACTCATTCTGCTGTCATTCAGTCCCACACACAGTAGAAGCCACATTCAAATTTCTATAGACGGTTGACATCTAGTAGAAGCCCTAGGAAGTGCAACATCATTTATATCGCAAGCGGATTTCAATGGAAACTCAAATCAAATGTATTTATATAGCCCTTTGTACATCAGCTGATATCTCAAAGTGCTGTACAGAAACCCAGCCTAAAACCCCAAACAGCAAGCAATGCAGGTGTAGAAGCAAAAACTGTGTTGAGTACATGCCAACCTCGGATTTCTCACTTCCTGTTTTGATTTCTCTTCAGGTTTTTGCATGCCATATGAGTTCTGTTATACGCACAGACATCATTCAAACAGTTTTAGAAATTTCAGAGTGTTTTCTATCCAATACTACTAATAATATGCATATATTAGCAACTGAGACTGAGGAGCAGGCCGTTTACTTTGGGCACCTTATTCAAACCCTAGCTACTCAATACTGCCCCCAGCCATAAGAAGTTAACACCCGCCAGAATAACCTGGAAGCCAGCCGTACCAGTGTGCCGGAGGAAACACCGTTCAACTGACGACCAAGGTCAGCCTGCAAACGCCCAGCCCGCCACGAGTCGCTAGAGCATGATGAGCCAAGTAAAGCCTCCCCGACCAAACCCTCCTCTAACTCGGACGACGCTGGACCAATTGTGCACCGCACTATGGGACTCCTGATCACGGCTGGTTGTGACAGAGCCTGGAAGCAAACCCAGGTCTGTAGTGACGCCTCCAGCACTGCGATGCCTTAGACCGCTGAACCATTCGGGAAACCCAGAATATTAACTTTTAAAAGTGAGAAACCCAAACCCAAAGTCATTTTGCAACTCAACCCTCATTCTGGTTTATTTTGCCTAACATCCCACACAAATGTAGACTTTTTTTAATAGTACCTATGCTCCAGACATCCATGTTGTAGTTTAATATATGTCATGGAGGTATGTGCATGCTCTGTCTCAGTATGAATACTTATTTTAAACACCAAGACAAAGTTTCTTGTTGAAAGTCAAATTGATTTGGCACTTGAGTGACACAGATGCGTTATTGGCGTCAATAGCCACCACTTTATCTCTAGGATCGCTGCAGATTCATGTGATGAAGAAGGAAAGAACATTTCATAGAGGTATTTCAGGGTAATGGAATTGCTCAGAGTATCCGTCTATAGCTGTATTGGACATTCTACACCCCCCCATTCCCACTGAAGTAATTGTGACAGGTGACACACTTAAACTTTGACACACATTTGCCCATGGTGTCACTGATGGAGAAAACAGAGTTGGGAGTTTGAATATTGTTTTTTTTAGATGAGTTGAATCATTAGCAGTCAGGATTCAAACATGTGGTCATAGCAATTGGACGATCTCTGACTGCGTGTTGCCTTCCGCCTTCCTGGCTATGTGCTGTCGTTAGCATGGCTGAACCTATGGCTGACAGTAGTCAATTACTTTGTGAAAATGAAGATGAATTGATGACGCAGGTCACTCACGCTGATTCACAGTGAAATCATCAATGCCGACTCATCAGATGCTGTTACCCAAATGAAAGGAGATCACAGGCTAATTTAAATGAAAGCAGTTAGTTAAAGTCCTAAAGTAGTTTTGTCAATGTTTTTTTTTAATCAGGTTTACTGTTCTACTCTAGAGTTGATCTTGACATTTTAACATGAACATTTTAATTCATAATTTGTTTTTATTCTGTTCGATTCTATCCGTTACTGGATGGTCTTGAATATTAATTAACTTAACGGCAACTCTTTCGTGATGTTGCCGTGATTAGCATCACAGAGTAAAGGGCAGTCATTCAGTATATTAATGTATTGTTTATATCTGCCTGTTACAATACTCAATAATTTCCTGCATATTATGCCAGGGCTTGCAAATTTGACCAATCACTGTACTATTTCCACATAAAACAGTCAAATCATTGACCTAAAACTGACCAATCACCATGCTACAAAAAGAGTGATTGCAAATTCCACCATTCACTGCATATTTACTGCATAATATAGACAAAATCAATGCATATTGCATTGTAAAATGTCAGAATTGACGCATCAGGCCTTGCTGTAGTTTTTGTTTTTATGCCTCAGGTGCTATCATAAGTGTTGTTGTCTTATGGGTGTAGCCAGTGTCTGAATTGAACAGGTGAGGTTCTGGAGATAAGAAACCTATTAGTTGGCTTTGATGGGTGCCCTTATTAAGGTCACCTCCCATGGCTGTGGATCCACTGGCACGGTGGCATGGTGCCACCAGTGGAGAGGGGGTGTGGGCCGAGGCTGTCACCTCAATGCGTCATCCTCCTGTGCAGATTTCAGTGGACATTATACCATCAGCCTGGCTCGGCATTGGTGATGCTCCCTTTCTGTGATTTATAGAGCCATACTGGAGAGGAGGCTTGTTATGAGGCCTGGGGTCACGTGTTTAAATGCGGATGGATCGAACCCTCTGTGCCTTGGTCACCATCACAGACTCCTGCCATTTGAAGCCATTTTACTTTTTAGACAACTGGTTATGTTAATGGTATAAATTACAGAACAATAACATTTGCATACTTTTATCTGCAAAGTACAGTCTCTGATCCTTGAACTGAAGCATAGTCATAAATTCCTGTAATTTGATATATTATATCAACATTATTTGAGGGTAAGAGGCAGCCGGTCTCCAGCCTGTCTCCGTGCCCTTCTCCATACACTGGCAGCTTGCCTGCCTTCATGCCCGACTCGGTACTATGCTGTCCAGTGGGTGATGTATGGTGTGGGGCGGCCATATGGGGCTGGGGCTGGGGCTGGAGGGTGGTGAACAGGGGGTCTAACCAGATGGCCCACAGCCCCCCTTAACTCCCAGAAGACGGACCGCAAATGGCATCTTCACTCTAATGACCCTGATGGCTTTACTTCACCAGAGGCACTTTCTCTGCCCCAGGATCTCTCCTCCAGGTGCCCATGCAGGAAATGGAATCAGATCCTACACTCATCATGTCAATCTGCATTTCTCCGCTTTACATGCAATGTACAAGGGCATAATCTAAAAAATCGAAAGAGTACATTTAAAAAAATAAAAAAATATATATATATATATATATTTCTTTCTTTGCTCCCCCCACTGAGCTCTATTGCTCAGCCCATTGGTAACTGCTCGGCATCTGACCATAAGGCGCTACAGAGGGTAGTGCGTACAGCCCGGTGCATCACTGAGGCCAAGCTTCCTGCCATCCAGGATCTACAGTTGAAGTCGGAAGTTTACATACACGTAGGTTGGAGTCATTGAAACTCGTTTTTCAACCACTCCACACATTTATTGTTAACAACCTATAGTTTTGGTAAGTCAGTTAGGACATCTACTTTGTGCATGACACAAGTCATTTTTCCAACAATTGTTTACAGACAGATTATTTAACTTATAACTCACAGTATCACAATTCCAGTGGGTCAGAAGTTTACATACACTAAATTGACTGTGCCTTTAAACAACTTGGGAAATTCCAGATAATTATGTCCTGGGTTTAGAAGCTTCTGATAGGCTAATTGACATAGTTTGAGTCAATTGGAGGTGTACCTGTGGACCTGTTTAAAGAACTACCTTCAAACTCAGTGCCTCTTCGTTTGACATCATGGGAAAATCTCAAGAAAGCAATTTCCAAATGCCTGAAGGTAACATGTTCATCTGTACAAACAATAGTACGCAAGTATAAACACCATGGGAGGACGCAGCCATCATACCGCTTAGGAAGGAGATGCGTTCTGTCTCCTAGAGATTAACGTACTTTGGTGCGAAAAGTGCAAATCAATCCCAGAACAACAGCAAAGGACCCTGTGAAGATGATGGAGGTAACAGGAAAATCCGCTCAGCAAGAAAGAATCCACGGCTCCAAAACCACCATAAAAATGCCAGAATAAGGTTTGCAACTGCACTTGGAGACAAAGATCGTACTTTTTGGAAAAATGTCCTCTGGTTAGATGAAACAAAAATAGAATTGTTTGGCCATAATGACCATCGTTATGTTTGGAGGAAAAAGGTGGAGGCTGGCAAGCCGAAGAACACCATCCCAACCGTTAAGCACAGGGGTGGTAGCATCATGTTGTGGGGGTGCTTTGCTGCAGGGGGGACTGGTGCACTTCACAAAATAGATGGCAGCATGAGGATATACAATTATGTGGATATATTGAAGCAACATCTCAAGACATCAGTCAGGAAGTTAAATCTTGGTCGCAAATGGGTCTTACAAATAGACAATGACCCCAAGCATAATTCCAAAGTTGTGGCAAAATGGCTTAAGGACAACAAAGTCAAGCTGTTGGAGTGGCCATCACAAAGCCCTGACCTCAATCCCATAGAACATTTGTGGGCAGAACTGAAAAAGCGTGTGCGCGCAAGGAGGCCTAGAAACCTGACTCAGTTACACCAGCTCTGTCAGGAGGAATGGGCCAAAATTAACCCAACTTATTGTGGGAAGCTTGTGGAAGGCTACACTAAGCCTTTGATTCAAGTTAAACAATGCTACCAATTATCAATTGAGTGTATGTAAACTTCTGACCCACTGGGAATGTGATGAAAGAAATAAAAGCTGAAAGAAATAATTCTGTCAACTATTATTCTGACATTTCAATTTCTTAAAATAAATTGGTGATCCTAACTGACCTAAAACAGGGAATTGTTACTTGGATTAAATGTCAGGAATTGTGAAAAACTGAGTTTAAATGTATTTGGCTAAGGTGTATTTAAACTTCTGACCTCAACTGTATATACTAGGCGGTGTCCGAGGAAAACCCTCAAAATTGTCAGACTCCAGTCACCCAAGTCAGACTGTTTTCTCTGCTGCTGCACAGAAAGCGGTACCAGAGTGCCAAGTCTTGGACCAAAAGGCTCCTTGACAGCTTGTACCCCCAAGCCATAAGACTGCTGAACAATTAATCAAATGGCCACTGGATACTCGCTGTTTATTATCTATGCATAGTCATTGCACCACTACTTACATGTACAAATTACCTCGACTAAATTGTACCCCCGCACATTGTCTCGGTACCGGTACCCACTGTATATAGCCTTGTTATTGTTATTTTATTGTGTTACTTTTAAATAATGTTTTACTTTTGTTTATTTGGTAAATATTTTCTTAACCAACAGTGCAGTTCAAGAATGAGTTAAGGGCTTGTAAGTAATCAATTCACGGTAAGGTCTAATACATGTTGTATTCGGCGCATGTGACAAATAAAGTTTGATTTGATTGAATAGAGTAAGAAGGAGTTGGTCTGAATATAGCTTACAAAGCATGGTGTAGCCAGGTGAGGGTGCAGGTGGTGTCTGAGAGAAAGGGAACATCTCTGTGGTTATTAGCGCATCACTGAATCAGGAGAAATTGAGGTCTCAACCTTTGGGGTTTTCTGTGGAAATGCTTGTGGTGGCATTGACCAGCCATTATAGAGTACATCCTGCAGGTTGCCTGGTGGCTGAGTCCTGTGACAGCTTGATGTATTGATATCCAGCTCGAGAAAGCATCATCACCACTGGCCTGGCACTGATGAGATGGGGATGAGAGGTTGATGAGTGCAGTTGGACTTCATATAAGCTCTAAGGATTTCCATGTATTCTTTCAGCCAGCCGTGCTCCTCACAGTGAAGCAGCTAGCTCTTATTTTATTACTAAGAAAAACAATATACAGTACACTGTATTTGTGCCGGGCAAACCCAGACCTAGAGATGAATCTTGTGTGACTGCATTAGCTCAGCTGTTTCATGGCGGGCTGTTTTTTTTAATGTGGTCAGCAGTCTTCTCCTCAAACTTTCAATAATTATATTTTTTGGAGAGTGCTTCCTTATATAGAATGTTAGGTGTGGAATGTACCAACCACAGGGACTAAAAATGATGGGACTGTTGCACTTCTTGACATTCCCAGTTCATAATAGAAATATTTTGTAAGGCAACTAGAGTCTACAGTAAGGCCCTAAAGCTATTTCCTCATTCAGAATACATTGTGTTCTAACAGTTAAATCACATAAATATTCTCTCCCTGTGTCCGCGGCCCACCACTTCTTTTAAATGGAAATGCCTCCAGTAAATGATCAAATTGTGTTATTTAATGACATTTCTACGTGTTTTTTCACAGAGATTCAGGCCATGTACAGTAAATTTTAAACACTCCGCTGACCTTATTTTAAAACGCCTATTTCTATGGTTACAGTGAGAGGAGAGTAGAATACATTTGATCTATAATGAAATCAGGCTTCACTTTTTATGAAGAAATATATTTTATTCAGCCCAATGTGCTTCCTCACCGTATATAAAAATGCCCATTAGTAATCGGAAGGCTTTTCCGTTCTCAATAATATTGAGAGGTCCATTTCGACATGCAAGTGAATATTAACCAGTACTGTAGTGGTGTGTGTATAAACATCCTCTGTCTGAGAGGCATATTCAGAACAAGTCTCTATCTCAGACAACATCCCACGGTGCACTTGTTCCCGCTGAAATTGACACAGTGCCAATTAATTAACCAAGAGCACACTTTGAACAACGGAATTGTGTATGGAAAATAAGTGTATTAGGTGCCCTTAATTCTCAGCTTCCTAGTCCTCCTCTAGAGGAAAAAAAAACTTCATGCATGGTTGAGGCTGGACATTTTCTCCTCTGTGGACTGGACAATTATCCAAGGGATGGTCAATTCGGACGTTGTTTGTTGTCATGTGACCAGAGGCTTGTCACCACTATTCAATGAGGAGATGCACAGAGACAGAACGCAGGCCAACTAGGGCATCATGCCCCTGCACCAATCTACCAGAAGGTTGATTGTCTTTCTTATAGAGAAACAGGGCTCTCTTTAGTTGTCCAATTTAATGTAACTAATGAAACTTGACATTTCTGTTTGTGCTGCCAAAAGGCATGGTGTTTGTGTCTTCCTCAACCTCTAAATAAAAAGTTATTTTTGTGCTTTATTGTTGGAAGTAGCAAGGATGAGCAATAAAGATTGGAAGTAGCAAGGATGAGCTACACTATATGACCAAAAGTATGTGGGCACCTATTTGTCGAACATCTCAAATCATGGGCATTAATATGGAGTTGGTCCCCCCTTTGCTGCTATAACAGCCTCCATTCTTTTGGGAAGGCTTTCCACTAGATGTTGGAACATTGCTGTGGGGACTTATTTCCATTTAGCCACAAGCGTTAGTGAGTTCGGGCACTGATGTTGGGCGGTTGGGTCTGGCTTGCAGTCGGCATTCCAATTCATCCCAAAGGTGTTCGATGGGATTGAGGACAGGGCTCTGTGCAGGCCAGTCAAGTTCTTCCACACCGATCTCGACAAACCATTTCTGTATGGACCTTGCTATGTGCACGGCGGCGGCAGGTAGCCTCGTTGTTTGAGCGTTGGGCCAGTAACCAAAAGGTTGCTGGATCGATTCCCCGAGCTGACAAGGTAAACATCTGTTGTTCTGCCCCTGAACAAGGCAGTTAACCCACTGTTCCCCGGGAGGCCGTCATTGTAAATAAACATTTGTTCAAAACTGACTTGCGTAGTTAAATAAAGGTTACATTTTAAAAATGTAAAAAAAACAATTGTCATGCTGAAACAGGAAAGGGCCTTCCCCAGAATAATCTAGAATGTCATTGTATGCTGTAGGGGTAATATTTCCCTTCACTGGAACTAAGGGGCCTGAACCATTAAAAACAGCCCCAGACTATTATTCCTCCTCCACCAAACTTTACAGTTGGCACTATGCATTCGGGCCGGTAGCGTTCTCCTGGCATTCACCAAACCCAGATTCGTTAATTGGACTGCCAGATGGTGAAGCATGATTCATCACTTCAGAGAATGTGTTTCCACTGCTCCAGATCCAATGGAGGTGAGCTTTACACCACTCCAGCCGACGCTTGGCATAGTGTATGGTGACCTTAGGCTTGTGTGTGGCTGCTCGGCCTTGGAAATCAATTTCTTGAAGCTCCCGACGAACAGTTCATGTGCTGACATTGCTGGCAGTTTGGAACTCGGCAGTGAGTGAAGACAGACTTTTTACGCGCTATGCGCTTAAGCACTCAGCGGTCCTGTTCTGTGAGCTTGTGCGGCCTACCACTTCGCGGCTGAGCCGTTTCCACTTCACAATATCAGCCTTTACAGTTGACTGTGGCCGCTCCTAACATGGCAGAAATTTGACAAACTGACTTGTTGGAAAGGTGGCATCCTATGACGGTGCCATGTTGAAAGTCACTGAGAGCTTCAGTAAGGCCATTCTACTGGCAATGTTTGTCTATGGAGATTGCATGGCTGTGTGCTCTATTTTATACACCTGTCAGCAACGGATGTGGCTGAAATAGCCTAATCCACTATTTTGAAGGGGTGTCCACATACCTTTTGTGTGTATATATAGTGTATATAGATTGGAAGTAGCAAGGAGGAGCTAGCTATATAGATTGCAGTGTGTTTATCTGAGTTGTGCTGATGACATTTGACTTGCTGTCATTTCATATCACATACATGACTCTTTGGTGCTGACTCTGTATGGGTATTTGAAGTCAAATGATATTAAAAAGATGATTGAGGGCCTCCTGAGTGGCGCAGTGGTCTAAGGCACTGCATCGCAGTGCTAGCTGTGCCACAAGAGATTCTGGGTTTGAGTCCAGGCTCTATCGCAGCCGGCCGCGACCGGACCCGAGTCCGTAAGGGAGTTGCAGCGACGAGACAAGACTGTAACTACTACCAAATGGATACCACGAAATTGGGGAGAAAAAAAGATTGAAGAATATTGTGCTTTCATTTTCACAACAGATGGAAGGAATTTATTTTGGCTTTCTTTTTGCATTACGCCTGGTCATTGCCAGTGTCCTGTAGGGAGAGAGATTTGCAGAATTCTCCTGGAGCACGAGCTGGATTCTAAAGCATACTGCTTGAAAATGAACAAAGACCGTACACCGGCTAGTTTCAATACATACTGTCTAAGAACAGTAGAACACAATCCGATATCACTGTGGGTTGCATTTGAGGCCATATGAACTGAAAGTGTGTGTGTGTTTAATGCCAGGAGGAGGGTAAATCCTTTCCAACAATGGCTAAGTGTAAACAGCTTTTTGGACTGAATGTCTAGCCCTTGGGTGGTTTCCTCTTATATCTAGGTTGTCCGTCAAGCCTCTGTGGCTGTCCTCAGGCAACTGTGCAATGGGATTGCTTCATGCCTGGAAATACATGAAAGGTATTGGAGGCAGAGGAGGCTCCGCATTGAGGATTTTTTTTACACCAATGGCCCCACAAAGTGAATCCCTCTAGCTGTGGCCTATAGTATTTGTGTATGGATGCGTGAAAAAACATCCAACGAAATGCATCTTTCCAGAACAGTAGCCTCGGAAAACCTATAGAACATTTTTACAGAATATGTAACAAATTCATAGTAATGATCCTAAATTATTCTCTACCCTTTACTCATAATCGCCATGGTCTACAATTGCTCATCAGCTGCTAATTGCCTTGGACTCAAGGTCAGGGTGATGTTATTGAGGAGGGACGTGTATGCCTCGGTGCCTCCACAAGTGATCATAATGTGGAGGGACAGAGCTTTAAAAAGAGCCGTGGTGCAGCTAACTTCTCAAGGGGCTTTGGGCCTGAAGAGGACTCTTAATAGCATTGTAATAGTACTCTTCCCTTTGAAAATGGGCATATGAGGCGGGGCGGGTTGGGGGGTAATCACAGAACAACAGTGCCTCTGGTGACTAAATGGAGAGGTATTGTGTGTCTCTGCCCCGAGGCTGCGTCCTCTTACCTGAATGTCTCACACACACTGAATGAGTCAGACGGGTTGGACTCATTTCCTCGTCTCACGTTGTCACTGCACAATGGACCCCAGATGCCCCTGCAAATTCCCTGAGCCACTCCCGTACACAGCCAGTCATAGATGAGGGAGGGCTGACTTTCTAGTGTCCTCTACTCTTGCTGGTGTTTCATGTATGTTAAGTGTAAAGCAAACTACTTCCAGCTCTTTAATGATAGCCATAAAGTTAGTTAAAACCCCCAATCCTAATTTAACCAGGAATGCCAGGTGGCTCAGATCATTTTGAAAGCAGAATGTTTCATTTTTTCTGCCCCTAAGTGACGTTTGACCATATTTACAACTGAAGGTGAGCACCCCTCCCCAACCTATATTGTCTCCATATTATTTATTACTTAATCCACCCAAGAGGTCATTAATGGTTTATTTGACTGGATCATGTTAATGGTTGCTGTAAAGGTCTACTATCATTTATGATGTTCCCTTGCATTCATAACCTGCCATCTCAAATATAAAAATATGAATTGTTTTATTTTTCTGAATAGTCTGGAATTACAACTGGCACAGCTGGCTCAGTCATTGCCATGGTTATGTATGTGTGTCTCTGAACGGTACCAAAGAGCATGCCTGTGGTCTGTTCCATCGGTGTGTCCACTTGTTTTATACACTGTGTGATATCGGAGGTTGCTGATCATTGTTAACTGATGCTGCCTTAATGGACTTTCTGTCCTCGGAGCACAAATTAGTGCACTGTAACTGCTCTTGTCAATCAATGAATAAATGACTCTATGCTACGGAGCACCAGCAGGATGCTCGGCCGTTATCGACCTAGCTCAGCAGCTCTGGCAGTGGTGCTGCCAAGTGTTTGTTTGGTGGAGATAGTGTAAAACCTGGCCCGGTGGATCCTGGAGTATAAGCCCTTAAAATCCTCAGCCAGCCTGAAATATTGTTCAGCTTAATGGGTACAAGGTGGCCTGGCACCAAATCCATCCCTCCACTCCCCTGATATTACTAAACTCAAACAATAGTTCAGCCACTCCGATATGCTCATGACTCAGGACATTATGTTCTGACTTGTAGTCATGTGCTCCACTAAAGGGCCAAGTCTAAACAGGCTGAGCTACTGTAGTGTTGGGCTGCAATTAAAAGGATGAAATGGGAAGTTGCTGGTGTCAGATGAATTCAGATGAGTTTCCTTGCCGCGTGTACTGAGTCTGTAAGTTGACCGCTGTACAAAAAGAGATGGATGCCTTTTCCATGAGGCTATCGGACATTTTCAATTCATCAAGTACGGACAATACCTTCGACCTCCTGGCTTGGTTTTTGCTCTGAGATGCACTGTCAACATTGGAACCTTTTTATATAGACAGGTGTGTGTGCCTTTCCAAATCATGTCCAATCAATTGAATTTACCAAAGGTGGACTCCAAGGTGTAGAAACATCTCAAGAATGATCAATGGAAACAGGATGCCCCTGAGCTCAACTTCGAGTCTCATAGAAAAAGTTCTGAATACTTATGTAAGTAAGGCATTTCTGTTTTAGCTTTATCATTATGGGGTATTGTGTGTAGATTGATGATATATTTTTTGAAAAAGACTAACATAACAAAATGTGGAAGTCAAAGGGTCTGAATATTTTACGAATGCGCTGTATCTACTGACAATTTCTCATAATGACAAAGTGAAAACATGTTTTTAGAAATATTTGCAAATGTATTGAAAAAGAAATACAGAATGTCATTTACACACAGTTGAAGTCGGAAGTTTACATACACGTTAACCAAATACATTTAAACTCAGTTTTTCACAATTCCTGACATTTTATCCCAGTAAAAATTCCCTGTCTTAGGTCCGTTAGGATCACCACTTTACTTTAAGAATGTGAAATGTCAGAATAATAGCAGAGAGAATGATTTATTTCAGTTTTTATTTCTTTCATCACATTACTAGTAGGTCAGAAGTTTACATACACTCAATTAGTATTTGGTAGCATTGCCTTTAAATTGTTTAACTTGGGTCAAACAAGCGTTCCACAAGCTTCCCACAATGCGTTGAGTGAACTTTGTCCCATTCCTCCTGACAGAGCTGGTGTAACTGAGTCAGGTTTGTAGGCCTCCTTGCTCGCACACGCTGTTTTCAGTTCTGCCCACAAATTTTCTATGGGATTGAGGTCAGGGCTTTGTGATGGCCACTTCAATACCTTGACTTTGTTGTCCTGAAGCCATTTTGCCACAACTTTGTAAGTATGCTTGGGGTCATTGTCCATTTGGAAGAGCCATTTGCGACCAAGCTTTAACTTCCTGACTGATGTCTTGAGATGTTGCTTCAATATATCCACATAATTTTCCGACCTCATGATGCCATCTATTTTGTGAAGTGCACCAGTCCCTCCTGCAGCAAAACACCCCCACAACATGATGCTGCCACCCCTGTGCTTCACGGTTGGGATGGTGTTCTTCGGCTTGCAAGCTTCCCCTTTTCCCTCCAAATATAACAATGGTTATTGTTGCCGAACAGTTCTATTTTTGTTTAATTTTTCCAAAAAGTACAATCTTTGTCCCCATGTGCAGTTGTAAACCGTAGTATGGCTTTTTTATGGTGGTTTTGGAGCAGTGGTTTCTTCCTTGCTGAGCGGCCTTTCAGGTTATGTCTATATAGTAGCCGTTTTACTGTGGATATAGATTATTTTGTACTGGTTTCCTCCAGCATCTTCACAAGGTCCTTTGCTGCTGTTCTGGGATTGATTTGCACATCTCACACCAAAGTACATTAATCTCTAGGAGACAGAACGCATCTCCTTCCTGAGCTGTATGATTGCTGCGTGGTCCCATGGTGTTTATACTTGTGTACTTTTGTTTGTACAGATGAACGTGGTACCTTCAGGTGTTTGGAAATTGCTCCCAAGGATGAACCATACTTGTGGAGGTAAAAAAATAAATAATCTGAGGTCTTGGCCGATTTTCTTTTGATTTTCCCATGATGTCAAGCAAAGAGGCCCTGAGTTTGAAGGTAGGCTTTGAAATACATCCACAGGTACACCTACAATTGACTCAAATTATGTTAATTAGCCTACAAGAAACTTCTCAAGCCATGACATCATTTTTGGAATTTTCCAAGCTATTTAAAGGCACAGTCAACTTAGTGTATGTACATTTCTGACCCACTGGAATTGTGATACAGTGAATTATAAGTGAAATAATCTGTCTAAACAATTGTTGGAAAAATTACTTGTGTCATGCACAAAATAGATTTGCCAAAACTATAGTTTGTTAACAAGTAATTTGTGGAGTTGTTGAAAACGAGTTTTAATGACTCCAACCTAAGTGTATGTAAACTTCTGACTTCAACTGTAAGTATTCACACCTCTGAGTCAATACTTTGTAGAAGCACCTTTGGCGGTTATTACAGCTTTGAGTCATCTCGTCTGTATCAGTTTTTCACAGATTTTCTCCCATTCTTCCTTGCAGATTCCTTGCAGATGCTCTGTTCATTTAGATGGAGGGCGCCGGTGAATAGCTATCTTCAAGTCAGCTATATTTCAATGGGATTCAAGTCTGAGCTTTGGCTGGGCCACACAAGGACTTTCACATTCTTGTTCTGAAGCCATTCCAGCATTGTTTTGGCTGTATGCTTGGGGTCATTGTCCTGTCGGAATGTAAATTCTAATCAAGAATTTGCCTGTATTTGGCTCCATTCATTGTTCCCTCTATCCTTACCAGTCTCCCAGTCCCTGACGCTGAAAAGCATCCCAAAAGCATGATGCTGCCACCACCAGGCTTCATATTAGGGATGAGCTGTGCCCTGTTTTCTCTAGACAAAGCGCTTTGAATTCAGGCCAAATAGTAAAAATGGGTCTCATCAGACCACAGCATCTTTTGCCTTATTATCTCAGAGTCTTTCATGTGCCTTTTTTGTATACTCCAGGCATTCCCATAAAGTTCGTATTGGTGAAGTGCTATAGAGACTGTTGTCCTTCTGGCAGGTTCTCCCATCTCAGCCAATGAACACTGTAGCACTGTCAGAGTGGTCATTGGGTTCTTGGTCACTTTCCTGACCAAAGTCCTTCTTGCCCTTCTTGCCACTTTCCTGACCAAAGTCCTTCTTGCCCTTCTTGCTCAGTTTGCTCGGACGGCCAGCTATAGGCAGAATCTGGGTAGTTACATATTCTTTCCATTTCCCAATGATGAAGACCACTGTGCTTTCAACTTTCAACACTTGAGAAATAGTTTTCTACCCTTCCCCAGATATATGCCTCATTACTCATCTCGGAGATCTCTTGGCAGTTCCTTTGACTTCAGGGTATTGTTTCTGCTCCGACATGCACTGTCAACTGTGGGACCTTATATAGACAGGTGTGTTTCTTTCTAAATCATGTCCAAACAATTGACTTGGTCACCGGTGGATCCAATCAAGTTGTAGTGACAAGAATGATTGAAGGAAATTGGATGACCCTGAGCTCGATTTGGAGTATTATAGCAAAGGGCTGGGAATACTTATGTAAATGAGAAATTTCTGTATTTAATTTTCAATAGATTTGCAAACATTTCTAAAAACCTGCTTTCACTTTGTCATTATGGGGTGTCTGTAGATCGGTGAGATTTTATTTATTCAATCCATTGTGAATTCTAGTAAAAATAGGAGGGAGGGAAGCGCTACTAAGGTACAATTGTGAATTCAAACTGTAACAACAAAATGTGGAGTAAGTCAAAGTCATACTTTCTGAAGGCACTGTACTTCACTGCAGCGATGGAGCGCTCCTCTTCAAAGAGGAGCCAGCCATCAGATCGCTCTATCCGCTGTGTCTATGTGTGTGCGCTGGAAATGGTTAATGGGAGGCTTGGCTTGGCTCTCAGCAGTATGAAAGGCAGGCTTCACTATCAAGTTTGTGCTGTTACAGGGGGTTCTTTGTGGCATTGTCAAGTCATGTCCCCAACCTGAATAAAAGCCACAACAGCAGCAGATCAACAACAGAAATGCTGTGCCAGAGGAAAGAGCCCTCGTGAGCTGCAGTCAGGGGGGTCTGCATTATGTCACATCTGCCACTCTATTAGCCTGCAATGCGAGCGTTTGCTGTGCATCGATTCAGGCACGTATTTTCTGCTGCGCTTGGATTGAATTTTTCTCCTCCCACTGTCCTCCTCTCTCTCTGTTTCCTCAATCCCTCTATCCCGACCTAACCTTTATCTAAACAGGTGAACCCTAGGGTGTGCTTATGTTGATGGAATGCACCATTAAGCCTTGCCTGCTCATGTTTAGAATGGGTGTGCTATTTCAGAATGGAGGTTTGTGGTGAAGGGGCTTTGGTGGTCCGGGGTGTGAGTGTCTAGGCCCCCTGCCGAGCTCTGGACATTTTAAAGGCTTATCACCTCCTGCAGACGAGGCTGTAAAACTGCTGCCTGACCAGAAACGTCTGTCCGGGCCCTGGATGGGACAATACAAACCTTTTCTCTCACATCACTGTTTAATCGCTGCATTTATTTTGGGCCTCCATTTTGTAAAATGGCAGTGATGCCAAGCGAGTTTTGACCTGTTCGTGCTGTGCCGAGTTTTGACTCAGTAGCAGTAGCAATTACCTTTGTCATTTGTTTGGAGAGCTTAAAACCGAGTATTTGTTCCAACAAAATATTGAAACATCAAAACAAAATGTAGTATTTTGATGTTCAAAAGTGGAAGCTGTCTGTCCTAAAGTCTAACACTGTTTTAATTTAAAGTGCTGTTACCAGAGGTATGCAGTTCCACCACCACCAATCACCAATCACTGACAGTTCAACCACCTATAAAATATCCATTAAGCCTAACCTCGGGCTGAAAAATATACTGTTTGACTTCACATCCCTAGACATTTTGACCTGTCCCGCAAAGTCCCCCTACTTTTAGTTCCAAAATAAACAAACACCGTATTATGAATTCTTGTCTCAGATGGTGTAGGCAATTTAAATGTTTGCTGTTCTGCATGCTTTCATTCCAAGAAAGTTCCATATTTTTCATGTTTAAATTTCAATATAAGGGTTGTATAGTCACTCTTGGCTAGAAGCCTCGAGGTTGCTTGAGGATATCTGAAATCCCAACACTAATTGGACTTGAATCCGTTAACTTTGTTTTAAATTAATATTGTTGCTTCTCATTCAGGTTAAGTGGCTCTTCAAACATGTAAAAGCATGGAAACCAAAATACCAAAAATCAACAGCAGCCATTTGAGTCCTCTCTAAATTAGTCAGTATGATTGAAAAAGACCACACTGTATTCAAACATGGTGCTTGCAGTGGCACAGTAATTATCTACTTGACAATAGCTTGAGGAATCAACATGGTTGGTCAGAGGTTAAAATGCTCTTCACTCCACATGGAATGGCCTCAAAACAGCCACCCTAATTTCACCGTCTTGCCTATTTTATTGTGGCATTTTAACCTAATACCCATCACAGGAAACCATGACATTTTCACTGTGGTTGTTGTGTAGCTAGGTGTTCATGCTAATATCCCAACCCAGTATTATGGGCTAACAGTCTGCCGGGCAGGGCAGGGATTAGAGCTGTGCACCTCAGCACATTTGGACCACACTAGATTGTTTGCACTTTCCCCATCCATCTGATCTATTTCAAACACAGTGTCTGTTACAATGGCCTGGTAAAGAAAACACTCCTCTTGTGAAAGCTTTGCGATGCTGTGTGAAGGTAGATCATAGCCAATCCCTGTCCAAATCACAGTCTATCATTTTGCTCGCTTTTACCAGAAAGCTTTTTCTTTAATATAAACAACTCTGAAATGAAGGTAAATGTCTTATACACAATGTGGGAGACCCTACTTGCCCCTTTTAGCATTTCCAAGTGAGCGTTTTGGATTTGTTTGCACTGAGGCGTCAGACAGCCGCTGCAAAGAGCAAGACGAGGCTGGAGACGTGCTGGGGTTATGCCATCAGACAAATGGTTATGGAAAGGTTCTTGTCTCCATATCATAGATCTTTATTAACATTCAAATCTTGACATTTGGCGCTTCTCGAAAATTCTGTCTTTATTGTCTCCCCACGTAAAAGAAACGGTGCAGCCCTATCTGTTAGATAAGCTTGTTGGAAGTCACTACAGAGCATCTGTACCAGGAGCAGAGAGGGATTCACACAATGTGTGTCCAAGAACACGAGAACAGTGCAGCCCACACTTTCTCTATTATTATATGCTGCTGCCGTTTCACTTTCCTTTGTTCTTATTAACAGGCTGCATAATAGGGGTAGAGGTGTTAGAGAGGGACAGGTTAACCGAAGGGAAAAATACCTTTTATAGCAACGTACATAAAGCAACATTGCAGGACCTGAAGGGATTTTTAAAAAAAAGGACTGGGGAGACGGTGGCTTTGTTTTAAAAGATGTGAGGTGACTGATTTGGCTATTATCGTCTCTTCGTCAAGCAGTCTTTAGCTGTTGCCATCATGTCCAAAACATGTAGAAATGGTACCCGATAAGGTGTGCTGCTGTTGAAGTTCCTTTTTAAAAAAATTTTTTAGTGTGGGCTTTCACCAGTAGAATCTTGTATTGTATCACAAGGTTATACTTTAGGAGAGAGGATAACCGCAACCCCACACTTACTGTATATTGTGTCATCTTATCTGGCTTAGTTTGAAAATGTCTCCCATAAGAAACACATCATGTTTAACTGGAAGACTAACACGCACACAGGCTATTAGAAATGGATCCAATGTCTAAGTCCAACAGATTTTGTGTAAAGCCATCATAAACCCAGATCCTTCCAGAGGGCCTGTTGGTCTCCAGTTACAGCTGCTTATTGTACTGCTACAGTGTTCTTCTCTGTGTCAGTTGGCTTAGGGGTCCTGAGGAAGTGAGCTGTTCCCCCCAATGCCCACTGAATATATTCACATTTCTAACCCCTGAGAGAATCAGTTTTCTTTTAACTCACAATAATTGAGTCAGGGAGCTTCTCTCTCCCTCTCCCTCCCTCTCCCTCTCTCCTATTTTCAATTTCCAAGTCGTGTGATTTGTGACTTTCTCTGCCATCACACCTCTCAGGGGAGTGACCTAGCACTTCTTTTGGAACCTATCAGTGACTCCAGCCATGGAACCTATCAGTGACTCCAGCCATCCATCTCAGTAGGAGAGTTTCGGAAGAGGTTGGTTTCATGGCTGTTTGTATTGCCTCCCTGCAGAGTAGCCACTGTGGGGTTTCTGAGGTAACTACCGCTGTGAGCCCTCAGCGGTCTTGGCTCTGTCAGGTAGAACTGGGTCGTCAGTAGTTGCCACAAAGTCAGAAACCCCGCTTATTTCTCTTCTTAAAATCTGATTTTAAACCTTACCTTATGCCTAACCTTAAATTTAGACCAAATTATTGTTTTCATACATTTCATACATATGATATAGCCAATTTTGTAGTAACTAGTGACAACCGTAGGTAGAACTGAGTTTGACTCAATGGTGGCCCAAAAGGCCCAGGCCATATCCCACTCGTCATTAACCGGGAGAAGCCATACGCCATGGTTGTTTTTAAGTAGAAGCAGATTTGTATTAAATTCGTGACATTTTGACCAGGGTGCAAAGCTATGCGTGTCAGAACGCGGGATGAATCATAGGGGTGGTCATTAGTTGGGATTCAAACAGGCGCCATGTTTACAGTGAATGAAATCTCCCGATTCAGCTGAAATGGAGGGTGAAGCATCGTGGCTAATGCATCATCACAGGGCCACAGAGGAGGAAAAGGCCAAAAGGAAACTGGGACACAAATATTTTGACAAACTCATGCTTCATTCATGGGTTTGAATTGGGCTTTGCAGGGCAGTGGCGTAGAATTCCTCCCTCATCTTGGGGCCCACGTAATTGAATTCTTGCCAATGTCATACTTTTGTTTAACAAAAGTGAGTTGAGGTGTGCTCTGCTCCCCCTGCCTTTATCTGGGCCATCCTTTTGATGGCAGCTCTTCACTCACAGTGCACTGAGGTGCAATGGTCAGATAGAGAATATAAAGTAAATGGGCCTGTAATGTTTGTAGAGGCAGAAACATTTCACTTTGTATCACGTTTTAAGCCATTTCACCTTTTATCATGTAAAGCAAGGTCATACATCAGGATTTCATCAAAAATACTGTCCTTTTGGTGTTTTCAATGTCAGACAGTGGGCTTTGGAGTTTTTAAATGAAGCTGTTTGATTTGTGTCCAGTTTACAACTTTTTTCTAGGTTGACTAAACCGTTTCACTGTTTTTATGGCACAGTAGTCATTTATGTTTTGTTGAAAACAGCAGTGAAGTTGGATGTCAAAATTGTTTTGGAATGTTGCAATTGTCCAGTTGACAGCATATTGACCCCAATTTGTGATACAATCACATTAGTATTTTTCAGTGTCCATATTTAATATGCTCGATGTGATTAAAAGGGCTTTGATGTAGTTGGAGCTGACAAAATATTCTACCATGAAAAAACCCTGTTAAATCTCATTGTGACAATTATTCAGTAGGACATTTCAGAGCTGATTTGTCCCCTAAAAATGAATGCTTTCAATTTGCACTGAACAAAAATATAAACGCAATGTAAAGTGTTGGTCCCATGTTTCATGAGATGAAATACAAGATCCCAGAAATGTTCCATATGCATTCCCTATAAAATGTTGTGTACCAATTCTTTACATCACTGTTAGTGAGCATTTTATTATTTGTCAATAATACTGTCCTGCACAAAAAGCTTATTTCTCTCAAATGTTGTGCACAAATTTGTTTACATCCCGGTTAGTGAGCAATTCTCCTTTGCCAAAATAATCAATTCACCTGACAGGTGTGACATATCAAGAATCTGATTAAACATTATTATCATTAGACAGGTGCACCTTGTGCTGGGATAACATGCCACAGATGTCTCAAGGTTTGAGGGACTGTGCAATTGGCATGCTGACTCTGCAGGAATGTCCACCAAAGCTGTTTCCAGAGAACGTAATGTTAATTTCTCTACCAAAACATGCCTCCAACTTCGTTTTAGAGAATTTGGAGGAACCTCCCACCAGTCTCACAACCGCAGACCACGTGTAACCGCGTCAGTCCAGGACCTCCACATCCGGCTTCATCTGCGGGATCATCTGAGCCCAACCACCCAGACAGCTAATGAAACTGTGGGTTTGCACAACCAATTAATTTCTGCACAAACTGTGAGAAACCGTCTAAGTGAAGCTCATCTGGGTGCTCTTCATCCTCACCAGGGTCTTGACCTGACTGTAGTTCGGCGTCGTAACCGACTTCAGTGGGCAAGTGCTCACCTTTGATAGTCACAAAAAATGCTGGAGAAGTGAGCTCTTCACGGATTAATCCCGGTTTCAACTGTACCAGGGTAGATGGTAGACCATGTATATGGTGTCATGTGGGCAAGCAATTTGCTGATGCCAACGTTGTGAACAGAGTGCCCCATGGTGGCGGAGGGGTTACGGTATGGGCAGGAATAAGCTAAGGACAACGAACACAATTGCATTTTATTGATGGCAATTTGAATGCACAGAGATACTGTGACGAGATCCTGAGGTCCATTGTCGTGTCATCCATCTGCCACCATCACCTCATGTTTCAGCATGATAATGCACGGCCCCATGTCGAGAGGATCTATACACAATTCCTGGAAGCACCAGACATGTCACCCATTGTGCATGTTTGGGATGCTCTGGATCGACGTGTATGACAGTGTCTTCCAGTTCCCGCCAATATCCAGCAACTTCGCACATCCATTGAAGAGTGGGACAACATTCCACAGGCCACAAATAAACAGCCTGATCAACTGTATGTGAAGGAGATGTGTTGCGCTGCATGAGGCAAATGGAGGTCAAACCAGATACTGACTCGTTTTCTGATCCACGCCCATACCTTTTTTAAAAACATATCTGTGACCAACAGATTCATATCGTTTATATTTTTGTTCAGTGTAGTTCAACAGATGATTATTTTTTCCTTTTCGTGTTCCACACTATTAGTTGGCTTTATTAAAAATGGTAACGTTTTTAGTAGGCTATATGAATGTCTAGGTTTTGCCTAAACGTATTGGTTTCTGCACTTTGAGCACAATGACTTGAATTCTATTAATTGTAGTTTTTCTTCATACAGTTATTGTGTTCTATAGCCATGGTTGAATAATCCCTGACCACAACAACACAACGATTATTAGCGTGTGTTATCCTGCTGTGTCTCTCTCTGGTCTAGACAGTTATGAAAGTATTTAATAGCATACATGAGCATACCTTGGAGCTCTACAAAGGTTGCATATGCATTATTTAAAGTGCACTTGCTTGTGGAGAAGATGCTATGCCACTTATTTACTTCTCATAGCTATAATGCAGATCAATTGTGGTGTCTGAGTGGGAGAGCATTGGGTCTCGTCCCTATGATAAAGAGAAATCATTTGCCCAGGTTGTCTATAGTGCAAATGCAAGACATTAACTATTATCAACGTATTCGGGCCAAGGTTGCTGTTGCCTTTTTTAGACTCTTTTAACGTTCTCAGTGCGTTGAATGTTTGGCTGAACCCTGCATTAACTTAGTCCCTTTAATGGTTACATTGCCCAATAACTGCCAGCAGTTTGTCCCTATATCCCTCACACAAACGGTGTCAAGCGGCTACAGTATATTTTATGTATGCGTTGTGATAGAGCTGTTAACCCCCTTTTTATCAACATTGTTCGCTCTTGAGGTTTATCAGCCACAATAATTATTTTATTATGTAAATGAAGCGCATACTATTATTTCATTAGCAGACTTCCAAATTTGAGTCCTCAGATTAGTATGCAAATCATCTCGTTGCTGTCCTTGCAGAAGACAGAGGGGATTTACAACAAATTTTAAAGCAGCTAGTTGTTCTGCAGCTAATAATGTAATTATAACACCACTGACCTGTGATGTGATGCAATTATAACACTACTGTCCTGTGATTTGATGTAATTATACCACCACTGTCCTGTGATTTGAGGCAATTATAACACCAATGATCTGTGATGTGATACAATTATAACACCACTGACCTGTGATGTATGTTTGCATAACACGGAACCCAAACCGGCTGTGCGCGTGCGCCATCAATCATAGATGTATTTTGTCCGCCCACACCAAACGCGATCACGACACGCAGGTTAAAATGTCAAAACCAACTCTGAACCAATTACATTAATTTGTTGACAGGTCGAAAAGCATACATTTATGGCAATTTAGCTAATTTTTCCTATTTAGCTAGCTTGCTGTTGCTCGCTAATTTGACCTGGGATATAAACATTGAGTTGTTATTTTACCTGAAATGCACAAGGTCCTCTACTCCGACAATTAATCCACACATAAAACGGTCAACCGAATAATTTCTAGTCATTTCTCCTCCTTCTAGGCATTTTCTTTTCTTGACTTTATATCGCGATTGGCCACTTTCATAAATTAGGTGCATTACCGCCACTGACCTCGTTCATCTTTCAGTCACGCACGTGGGTATAACCAATGAGGAGATGGCACATGGGTACCTGCTTCTATAAACCAATGAGGAGATGGGAGAGGCAGGACTTGCAGCGCGACCTGCGTCACAAATAGAACTGACTTGTAATTTAGCCCTTGGCAAATTGGCGTGCGCGAGCAGTGTGGGTGCAATAATTGAATAATATCGATTTCTAAATTTATTTTGCAAAGCTTGCGCACCTGACGCGAGCGGTGTAGTCAGCTTGTAAGAAATGCAGAGCGAGCGGGAGGTGACTGTCATTGAGGCTTAAATGTACCCTCAATGATGACTAGCGTCTACCTGGGCTTTGTTAATCAATGGTCCAAACTCTGTTTTGTCAACACATGGAGGGTTTATATTGATATCCTAACGTTTTTAGTTTCATGTCAGTAAATGAAATAGAAGACCAGAACACGACTCCAGACATAGATTATAAATGCTTGCAAGTCTACCAGAATAGCCTGGCCAGAGATGCACAGTGCTCAGGTGCCAGAGACTGTCAGATGGCTGTGTGTGTGTGTGTGTGTGTGTGTGTGTGTGTGTGTGTGTGTGTGTGTGTGTGTGTGTGTGTGTGTGTGTGTGTGTGTGTGTGTGTGTGTGTGTGTGTGTGTGTGTGTGTGTGTGTGTGTGTGTGGTGTGCTTGCAGATTGTGTGGTGGGGTGGCACACTGGTTTTACTGGCAGAACACTGAGAGAGAGGAGAAGGTGTTTGCTAAGACGTGGGCTGGAGGGTGGCTCTGCTGCCTGTGTGTGTGGGCAGACACTTTCACACACATTAGTCCCTCAGTGCCATACATCCAACAGACCCTCTCCTCTTCATGGATTATTCAAACTCACTATAACGTATAGTACTGTCATAAAGTAGATTCATGCCAATTGCACGCTCCTTCAACTTGAGACATCAGTGGCATTGTGTTGTGTGACAAAATTGCACATTTTAGAGTGGCCTTTTATTATCCCCAGCACAAGGTTCACCTATGCAATGATCATGATTCTTGATATACCACACCTGTCAGGTGGATGGATTATCTTACAAATAATGAAATGCTCACTAACAGGGATGAAAACAATTGGTGCACAATATTTTAGAGCAATAAGCTATTTGTGCATATGGAACATTTTTGGGATCTTTTATTTCAGCTCATGAAACATGGGACCAACACTGTACGTGTTGTGTTTATATTTTTGTTCAGTAAATATTCCCAAATTTGATTTAATCTGTTACGCTATGTGCACTGAACTGACATGCATGATTGTTGCTGACAGGCCGATGTACAGATGAAAGGAATTAAATAGCCTATAATGAGCCGCGGCGCTCAATTCAGACAGCTGTGTGTAACCTACTGTAGCTGCTGTTAAGTAATTCAAAGCCTTTACTCCATCACTCAGGATGTAATTTTCCAGTGCTATTATTTTTAGCATATAATGTTATTAAAACAAAATCAGACAACCCCATAGTAGAATATTTGACATATTTACCGAGTCGACTTGTTGTTGTGTGTTCTATCTGAGAGAAATATTCATTTCGAGGCACATTCAAGTTATGATAGGGAGGGAAACATGTATTCTGACAAGCAGTCAATGCAGAACAATTATTAATGCAATTGCGGGAAAACACGTTTGAAAGCAGTTTTGGAAAATGTATTTTAAAAGTAGTTTGGGCCTTTGTTAAAAATGGGTTTGGGTCCCTGTTTTCCATTGCGACCATTTTATTTATTTACTCCTTCAATTGCACGAGTATCATCGTATTATAAATTCACTTACAACCGGAGTTTCAAGCATGGTTTAGGAGCAACTGCGCAACAATGGTGATGGATCGTTTGAGAACGTACGCCTCTATTTGAACGGCTCTTTTTGGTGAAAGTCGGGAACCGAATGGTATATCTGAAAGAGCCATTCATTTGATTTGCATACTGTCACAAATGATTTTTGAGCTCCAGACATCAATCATCTGCAGATAAATTATAATGTTATTAATTCTGTAATGTGATTTTCTTCTTTGTCAATGGTAAATTCCTGTATTACTCAGGATATGATGTCCAGGGAGGCCCTGTCTGGAAGTGACTCTAGCTTTGATTTGTTCTCATTGCTAAGATGTAGCCTAGTCGTGGGTTTATTCCACACCACTTTAATTAACCCTTGGAAAGATAAAAGAGTCAATGTTAACTTCAATTTTGAGTGTCCGCTTGATGTTTCCTCTGTATAGTTGACTGGAGTTTCAAATGAGAACCTCATTTGAGGTTCCGATATCTTAGTAAACATGCATCCTCCTGTGGGAATTAGAACATTATTTTATTTTAGCTATAACCTTCTGTTAGCCAGTGTTTAATTAGCATCTGTTTTTGTCCTGGAATTAAAATGCAAATGGTGATGTTTCTGTGTGCCATCACTGAGGTTTGAAAGGTCAGCGGTTGTACCCAGATAGGGTGACCTTTTTCCATTTGTGAAGAACTCTCTCCTGGTAATGAGCAGAGAGGTATGGGTCATTAATATGCACCTTTCCGGTCATTGGGATTTTAACCTACACTTACCCATGTTCAACTTTTACCATTAAATACAGACCTGGCAGTTCAGTTTCATAGCTTGCTAGAACACTCTGAGGAAGAATAACGCTGAACACAATCCTCTCTCTTCTCCGGCAACAAGCTATGATTCATCTAGAGAACTTGGAATGAGTATCTCTTCCCATAAGCCACCAGTGACCTCAGGTGGAATTGGCTACATGTATCAGGCACCCATGTCAAAGTCATTAGAGGCCTGTCTCTCCTCTCCACTCTGCTCGGCTCAGGGCCTCTGACATGTCGACTTCCAGACAGGGCCTGCAGGAGGGCCTTTGTTGTTGCATACTACCTCACAGATGACTGGCTTCAAGTTATGCCTGAAACTCAAAAAGGAGAGAGCTGTGTGACAGAGCTGTCTGGCGGCCTGGCCTCCTCATGCTTACTCACTTGTCAGATCTTAGCACATGCTGAATTGCCCAACAGAGGAGACTCAATCTGGGTAGGAAGGGGGATAGGCCTATACTGCCTGGTACTCAGAGGCAGTGTTGTACTTAAGTACTTAAGTTTAAATACTTTAAAAAAGTACTACCTAAGTCATTTTTTCGGGTATCTATAGTTTACTATTTTCATTTTTGACAACTTTTACTTCACTACATTCCTAAAGAAAATAATGTACTTTTTACTCCATACATTTTCCCTGGAGTACTCGTTACGTTTTGAATGCTTAGCAAGACAGGAAAAAGGTCAATGCACTTATAAAGAGAACATCCCTGGTCATCCCTAATGCCTCTGATCTGGCGGACTCACTAAACAAAAATTATTTGTTTGTAAATTATGTCTGAGTGTTGGACTCTGCCCCTGGCTATCGTTTAAAAAATTATTATAATAATTCAAATGAATTTTACTTTTGATACTTAAGTATATTTTATAAACTACATGTACTTTTAATAGTTAAGTATATTTAAAATCAAATACTTTTAGACTTTTACTCTATTATTTTACTGGGTGACGTTCTCTTTTACTTGAGACATTTTCTGTTAAAGTATCTTTACTTTTACTCAAGTATGACAATTGAGTACCTTTTCAATCCACTGCTCAGAGGTACCACTCGGCTCAGCTGTTGTAAATTAATACAATTAACAATGTTATTAATCGGCAATATGGGGTTAACCAAGTAAATTAACTAAAAAAAATTGTCCTTCCAGGTGGCTGTACATTTGACGATGGCCCAGCCCAGTGTGACTACCAGCAGGATCCCTATGACGACTTTGACTGGACCCATGTCAGCGCACAGGAAGTGCCATACTTGTCATCTGAACTGCCTCAAGGTGAGACTAACTCTGCCACCATGTCCACAAACCTAATGAATATTGTTTGTTCATTAGGCAAACATGACCAAGGCCACGACACCAGGTTCCCAACACCTGCTATGTAGAAAAACCATCAGAGGTTTTTTTAGACTCATATTTGCAGCTAAATGTGCAGGGTGTTCTATTTAGTGCTTCCAACAAGGGAAGTATAGAATGTTTGGCAAATGCGTAAACTGACCAGAGTAAGTGTAGCTAATGATGGAAACGCAGAGAGCAGCTCCTTTTGGAGAGAAGGAAGGAATGTGAAACAATGAATAGATGGAAGGAAATTAATCTCAGAGCCTTCTGGTCTTCTCTGTCTTTGTTACTTCTCACAATGCATTCTTAATTCCAACCTTTCACAATTGTAATGAAAATGTCATTTCCCGGGTAGAGAGGAAAAGCTTTGTGCTCAGCAGCAAAATGTCTATTTAGGTTTGAACACTGTCATACACGGAATAATGAAGGCTCTTAAATAAGATCAGGGAAGGCGGCGTTGTGAGTACGTGGAGAGCATGGGCCCTGCGACCTTGCCTATTCACCTCTCCACAGCATAATCACTTGCATTCAGACAGGAATGATGTGCATAGGAAATTAAAGCATTTCACTTTCAGCAGAAATTCCCAATTAATAAGATCGAAGGTAATTAATCATGCAAGGGAACAGAGAAGGTAATCAGCAGATTGTCTGAACAAGGTTGTGTCCCATTACAATGTTCCACAATAAGGCTGTCATATGCCTTTGTCTGGCCCAAAAATGATGGCCGGGCACATTTTACAACACGACTGGACCGGAAACCAGAAATATCTGGTTAAACTTCTCTCGCAGTTAAGACATTTGAGGAATTTATTATGGGACAGAACTACATTGCACTTGTCACTGTAGTGTTAAAAGATGGCATGAGGAAAAAGCAATAGCATATAACATCTCTAACAGTGATAGTTCTGGCTCTGAGGATCTTTGTCCTACCATTGTTGGAGGATGACACAGTAGTTTTCCTTTGTTCCTCTGTGGTGCTTAACTATATCAGTTACGTTTAATCACCTAGTTTCTCAGGTAGAGACGGTGCAGCGAACATTATGGCAGATGTTCATTTAATCTAAAGAGGAGGCATGAGTTGGCTTCCATTCCAATGGGAATTAGTTCCATTACCGGGCCTGTCGGATTTGTTTGAAAATTCGCCATAGCAGTGATAATGAGAGAAAATCGTTGTTTCATTCATCATGACTTCAAGCGTGAACTAAAGCAGGTGGAATGATTATCTCGCTAGCAAAAAAAATCCTCACCTTTTTGTAAACCCCCCTTGTAAATGTGCTGGATAATCAATTACTTCAGAGAAACCTATGTAGTGACTAACTAGAATATTACCACATTGTGGTTGCCTGAGAATAATGTGAGGGGTTCTCTAGCTGAGATCCTCTATATTAATAGGTGAAAGGATATGAGGTTGACTGAAGGACCCCCCACCCCCATAACGATGCAAACGGAGCTCCAGCATGATTTCATCAGCCTCCTATGTTTTCCAGCTAGCAACCAGCTCTCGCAAATGAAATAAGCTTTATCATAAAGTAGCTTAACATACTTTCTCAGCCAGGAAGGATGAAAAGCAAACCCAACAGGGAGTTCCCATGAGGAGATAACAAGTGCTATTTACCACGCAGAAACCTTCCGTCCTTATCTCTCTGAATACCACAAATGCTTGAGACTCCCTCGGTCAATATTCATTTGGAGCTGTGCTTATAGCTTGGCCCTGGTGCGGTTAGGCTCGGCTCAGGCTTGGCTCAGTCCTGTGCCAGTGTCAGCCCCTGTAGGTCTATTTAGCCTCCCATTGGAGATGCTGAGTGGGTGTAGAACACTGACTGCACCATTATGTCAAACCCCATGCCTCTCTCTCGGAGTACTGGTGCTCCTGGGTAGACCTACATCTCCCCTGTCGATACAGGCTCATCCCTAATGTGAGGCAGGGCAGTTTATTACAAGGTGAAGCCTGCTTTTTTTGCACTGTTAGAGTAGAATCCCTTTTAAAAATAAAAGAAGCATGGATTGAATTGGCTGAATATTTTTTATCTCTGTTTCCTTTGTAACTCACGTGACTGTACTGCCAGCGGTTGAGGCCATGTTGGGTGACAGCCATCTTGTGGACTGGCATTCATCCTCTGGATACCTGACATTGATGTGAAGTTGAAAGCTCTGCTCTAAAATACATATTTATTTCATATTCCGCCTTTGGATGAGTACTTGTTAATTAAGTAATAGGAAATAAAATGATACCATGTTATATTCCATTTGAGGTTGGATTGTTTGTCTAAATCTAGCAATGATATTCTTCCCATCAGTCTTTCTTGAATTGTTTTTTCTAAGCTTTCCAGGACAAAACTCATCTCTGCATGAACACTGATATAACAGCAAAATTGGATAGAAGGATGGAAAATAAGTAGGATTTTTACAGTTGGAAGTTGGAACAGAAACAGTCTGCCAACACAAGATTCCACTTAGCTGGGGAAATTGTTTTTTTGACTGGATAGTATACTGTAGTACACGTTGTTTTGTGTGTAGTTTTGTTGGTAGAGTACTATTGTCTGTTTTATCCCTATTTTCTTCATTGTAGTTTTAAACTCTGTGGTTGTGCCTGTTGAAGACATGTGGCAGAACTTTGGCGACTTCTAAATATTTTTTTAAACCCCCGAAATCCCTAGTTTTGAAAGTGACTATTTACTGGAAGCTGTGGTGCCATTTCTAGGGCGGTGATGATACCAGTATTGCGGTATTTTTTTCCATGGCAAAAATTTCACCACAAAGCAGACAAAGCCTAGCTTTGGGGAGGAAGGCTTTCTTGTATGTTTTCCTAAAATAAACCTTGAACCGTCAAACTCCCATTTTTCCCATTGACAAAACTCGCATTTGAGCACAAAACATTTCAAAGGTCTTAAATTGAAATGTTTGGAAATGTATACCTTTTAAACAATTAGCTATTCGGGAATACTTTTCTTTGTCTACACCCATTCCGCATCGTTCACACCATCTTAAGCTTTAGCCCCACCAATCTCTTTAAGAGTTGATCTGAGCATTGTGTCGTAACAACAGCAGTCAAGCACCCAAGCTAACTGGCTAACTTTGGCTAGATACTTCCAGACACAAATGAGAGAACAGGACACTGACCATTTTACTCGCCCTAGCAGAGCTGGTTAGGCTGTTTTTACGTTATCCAGATCGTTGGTGACTGCAACTGTGCAGCTGGCAACAATTTACGCTTTTTTGCCACCGTTTACTGACACCGGCCATATTCACCGGGTGTTGAGCGTTCGTAAATTCGTCAGATATTCTGTGCTCTGGCACACTCAGACAAGAATACTCTGAAATCAGAGTAGATAACCAGAGCGAATTTACCACCTACGTCTACAACAGTTGTCGCAGTGACATTCTATTGAAATGGTTACTTGCATAGTGGAGTCTTTTGTTAAGACATGTAGCTAGTTAAGTAAACAGTGAACCATAATCCCAACTCATGACGTTACCACCCTGCATGAATCTGTAGGTAGCTAACCAACCAGGTTCAATGTTAGCTAGCTAACATTAGGCTATAACTAGCAAAGCAAATGGCTCTGAGACACGAATAATAAGATCATACACATAATGTTAGCTAGCGAGCCAGCCAGCTAATGTTAGCTTGCTAGCTAACAGTACACTTTAACTTAAAATGAAAATGACTGTCAACATTAGAAAAATGTATTATCTGAAAATGTAGCTAGCTAGATTATCTTATTTTACCCACTGTATATAGCCTCGTTATTAAGTCATTTTCTTGTTTGATAGTAGAGGTTTCTTTGCAGTAATTCGGCCATGAAGGCCTGATTCACGCAGTCTCCTCTGAACAGTTGACGTTGAGATGTGTCTTTTACTTGAACTCTGTGAAACATTTGTTTGGGCTGCAATCTGAAGTGTAGTTAATTGCCAAATATCTGAGGCTGATAACTCCAATGAACTTATCCTCTGCAGCAGAAGTAACTCTGGGTCTTCCTTTCCTGTGGCGGTGAGAGCCAGATTCATATCATATTGCTTGATGGTTCTTGCAACTGCACTTGAAGAAACTTTCAAAGTTCTTGAAATGTTCTGCATTGGCTGACCTTAATGTCTTAAAGTGATGATGTTGTTTCTCTTTGCTTATTTGAGCTGTTCTTTACATAATATGGACTTGGTCTTTTACCAGAGGGCTATCTTCTGTATAGCAACCCTACCTTGTCACAACGCAACTGATTGGCTCAAACCCATTAAGAATTAAATAATTTCCACAAATTAACTTTTAACAAGGCACACCTGTTAATTGAAATGCATTCCATGTGTCTGCCTCATGAAGCTGGTTGAGAGAATACCAAGAGTGTGCAAAGCTATCATCAAGGCAAAGGGTGGCTTCCTTGAAACATCTCAAACTTTTTTGGTTACTACATGATTCCGTATGTGTTATTTCATAGTTTTGATGTCATAGTTTTGATGCCAAAGACCCTCCTGTTTTCTCTGTATTTGTCCTACCTAGATGAAAGCAGATCAATCATTCAGACCACTGTCTTGAAAATATCGTCCACTTCACAGCAAATCATCTTCATTTAAAAAAAACCCAGCACAGATAAAACACTGCCAGATGGTTTCCTAAAAGATTTCTTACAAATGTATATTTGCTTAGAGCTATACACACAATGTTGGGTCAGAGTTTTGTTGCAATATGAGTCATCAGAACTGAGCTTGAATTGGATTCATTGATTTGGCAGGCCTGAAAATGTTGAACAGATGTACTGTTTTTGTGACAAATGGTTTTGAAATGAGGCCTTGGTGTCTTGCTTAAGGGAATATCAGGAAAAATATATATACGCAACATGCAACATTTTCAAAGATTTTGCTAAGTTACCGTTCATATAAGGAAATCGGTCAATTGAAATGAATTCATTAGGCCTTAATCTATGGATTTCACATGACTGGGCAGAGACGTAGACGTGGGTGGACCTTAGAGGGCATAGATCCACCCACTTGGGAGCCAGGCCCACCCAGTGGGGAGCCAGGCCAGCCAATCAGAATGAGTTTTTCCCCACAAAAGGACTTTATTTACAGACAGAAATACTCCTCCTTGACAAAGGATCAAATGCTCACTAACAGGGATTTAAACCAATTTGTGCACAGAATTAGAGATAAATAAATGTTTTTTGTCCATATATTTTATTTCAACTCATGAAACATGGGACCAGGACTTTACAGGTTGCGTTTATATTTTTGTTCAGTGTAGTTTGTTCCTTCAAAGGTAAATGACCTGCACCGAACTCTACATGGACATTTTCAAAAAAATAATCTTATTTGTTCTCATTTAGTGGATAAAACTGTATTCAATCAATTAAATGTCCTTTGAAACATTTCTCTTTGTTTGGTCTTTACTCAAAGTTTGCCACTAAGAAACATCCCACTGGACATAGATGTCAATTCAATGTCTATTCCACGTTGGTTCTACGTAATTTCATTGAAATGACGTGGAAACAACGTTGATTCAACCAGTGTGTGCCCAGTGGGATTGGACCATTTAAAGTGGAGTGGGTAACCCATGGTTCGCTGAGAGTCTGACTCTAGGCCCTTCTTCTCTCCATGTCCTATAATGCCCCATCTTCTCCTTCTCCTATCCCCCCTCAGGTTCCTACATGATGGTGGACTCCTCCCAGCACGATGCCGGAGAGAAGGCACGCATTCAGCTGCCAGTAATGAAGGAAAACGACACCCACTGTATTGACTTCAACTACTTATTGTATACTCAAGATGGCTCCAGCCCGGGGATCCTGAACATCCTGGTAAAGGTTAACAAAGGTCCCCTGGCTAACCCCATCTGGAATGTGACCAGCTACACCGGGAAGGACTGGCTCCGGGCTGAGCTGGCCATCAGTACCTTCTGGCCTAACGAGTATCAGGTACATAGACTCACTACACCATTGCAATACCTATTACGTTTCAAAGTTTGTTCGCCACGTGCACAGGATACAACAGGTGTAAAACAGTTCAGTGAAATGCTTACTTGAGAGCTCTTTCCCAAAAATGCAGTTAATAATAATAATAATAAGTATCCATCTGGGGCCATATCAAATATCTCAGAGTAGGAGTGCTGATCTAGGTTAAGTTTTTACTTTTAGATCAAAATAAATAAGATTACATGGACAGGGGGATTGATCTGAGATCGGCTCTCCTACTCAAAGACACTTTATGCATATAGACCAAGGCCTCTGCAGCAATGATATGGAGATGGACCTATTGGCTGTATGTCTCCCATCACTGCATCTCCTGTACGGACTCGGGAACTTGTGAAGGTCGAGAGCCATGCGTCCCCCGAAACACAACCCTGCCAAGCCGCACTGCTTTTTGACACACTGCTCGCTTAACCTTAACCCAGCCGCACCAATGTGTCAGAGGAAACACAGTACAACTGGCGAACGTGTCAGCATGCATGCGCCCCTGCCACAGGAGTTACTAGAGCACGGACAACGCTGGGCCAATGCTGCCTCATGGGTCTCCTGGTCGTGGCCGGCTGCAACACAGCCCGGGATCAAACCCAGGTCTGTAGTGATGCCTCAAGCACTGTGATGCAGTGCCTTAGACCACTCTACCACTCAGGAGGCCCTGTAAATACATTTTTTTAGGAGGAGTGTACAGTGTCTCTTTAGATTAATATAATTAATCCTTCCTTACAGCCAGATTTATAACTGATAAGCAAAGCTCTCAAGTATTTTATTTATTTATTTAACCAATTAAGAACACATTCTTATTTACATTGACGGCCTACCCCTGCCAAACCCTAATCCGGACAACGCTGGGCCAATTGTGCGCCGCCCTAAGGGACTCTCAATCACGACTGGAATCGAACCAGGCTGTATCACAAAGTAGCCAGCTCTGTATGAGAATGGATGGTTAAGGAGGAGGTATGGAGAGGTGAAGAAGACCTACAGCACTGTTTTGCACTTGTGTTTCCCTGTCAGGGATGTGGTCCTAAAATAATTAATGACTGGTACTAATAAGTCCAATAACACACACACACACACAGAGGCACACACACATGCATGTATGCAACCACACACACTAATGAGGGCTTGTCTTGTAGCAATGTGGCTGAGTTGAGCTTAGGCTAGGTCACTGATTTATCTGTGTTGACCCAGACTCAGGATTCAGGAGTGGATGCTGGGGCACACCGGCAATGTGTGTGGCTGTGTACGCCGGAGGGGCCCAGCAGGATAGCTGCATATCACTCTGTGCCATCTAAAGCCGGTCTGACAACCCTATCATCCCAGCCCTAAGTATGGGTTCTCAGTGAGGTATTCAGGGGTGACAATCCTAACTGCCCAGAGCTATACTTCTCAAAGGCTGTGAAACAGGAGCAAAGGTGCCAGCCAGGTTCTTTATCCTCAGAGTCCTGCTAATAGCTCCTGCTGCTGCAGTTTAGAACATAATGCAGAGGCAGATTTTTATTTCCCTTGCAGTTCCCCTCCAATGTAGCCATGCGAGACGGGTACATTGACAGTAAATGACTGAAAACTGATTTGAAATATTCAGAATGCATGTCGATTGGTAAGAGCAGAGACTTTGAAAGCTAAAGACGTTGGGCTAGATTTAGTGAGAACCTTTGCAATTATCAAATGGCCATGTAGCTGGTGTACTCTCGCCTCCTGTTCCCCTCTCCTTTCGCTCTTCAGATACTTTATTTATCCGCCTTTTGGAATGGGATTTGATTCGGTAAGCTCGCCTCCCTTCCTCTGCCAATTTCGTTTGCATTTTGCCGTCACCTCTTCTCTCTGTGTGGTTAATGAAACCCGTGGCCTGTCATGTCACTAATTGGAAGGAATGAATGATTCAGTACTCTGGTCAACACGTCATCTAGGAGTGATGGGGAATTTTAAGTGGCTGGTGCGTATTCTTATTATTCTAATCAGATTATAGTTTTTTTTAGTGTCCTTTGCCCGTGGTGTCAGAGCTAGAGTTGTAATGACCTGTCATGCTTACAATGGCTAGTGTAAATGGACACTCCCGTGTTTCCACATGCGTCTGTGAGGACACTTTGCTGTAATACCAGAATAGTAGTGAGAGATGAGAAATAGGACTATTCAATTCCATAAGCATGTTATGAAATGTTTAATTTGATAAAGCATCTGAAAAGATAAGGTAGGTGTACTTACATTGGAGTGAGCTATTAAGGAAGTGATTGAAGGAGAGAGAAAAAAAGGCTTGGCCACAGGTGTGCGTGCTTGTTTCTTTGTTTCATTATATTTGGTTGCCTCTGCTGGTCACAAGTAGTCATTACATCTTGTATATCTTCTAAGTTAAGCACATTCTGAAATAAGGTCACTGCACACATGCAGATTCTCAATTTATTCAATCAATAATTATTTTTTATTTTTTTAAAGGGTCCATCCATATATCCATCATCAACTCATCAATTGAGTATTTTTCAGTGTTGATTCATAACTCTAGCTATTTCACAAAGGCAGCCACATTTGGGTAAAACATTTTTTTTATCGTAGGCCCGAGATTTAGTGGGTGACTCATCAACCCATTTTTCCTCCCCTGCTGAAGGACATTTTGTGTCTCCTACTGAGCTGCTGTCTTCCAAAAGGTGTGCTGGTAAAGGCCTTTTGTAAATGGATCCCCTCATAGACACCTGGCAGCCCCACACCCCCGTCCCACACCCCCTGCAGAGAGCAGAGCAAGCTTAGACATTTTAGCCTGTAAATTAGACTACACACAGGGGATTAGGGATCATTTAGGAGAGCAGTGCATTATAATTAATAGTCTCTAATATTAGAGGTGATAAACTAATGAAACTCTAGGGCCAGTGACACCATGTCTCTTTCTGGTTCTCTCTGTCTCTCATTCTCTCTGTCTCTGTCTCTCTTTCTCATTCTCTCTCTCTCATTTTCTGTCTCTCTCTCTCTCATTCTCTGTCTCTCTCATTCTCTGTCTCTCTCATTCTCTGTCTCACTCTCTTTCTCTTTCTCTCTGTCTCATTCTCTCATTCTCTCTCTCTCTTTCTCTCTCGCTCTTTCTCTCTGTCTGTCTCTTATTCTCTCTCTTGCTCTTTTTCTTTCCCTCTCTGAGGCTGCTGTTTATTTTATGTTTGTCCACATCATGTTGAATCCACATCACGTTGAACATTGGTGTCTTTGTCACCTTTGATTGGAGTGATGACACCAGACACAAATTTGACAGCTGGTCATTTTGTACATAAATATTGTCTGTTACTATAGAGAATCATGTGATTTTACCTTAATAATATGTCTTTATTTCTGGCATTTGCATTTAAATAAATGACTAAATAGGGTTAATTAAACATGTCATAAGGAATGGTTACGTAATAATAAGTTAGAAGTGAGATTACATCCTGTCTGGGGAGTGTTAAGGTATTGTCAGGTATTATGCCAGAATGTAACGTTTTCAGCTGAGCACATATTAGTGAAATGGTCATACATGCGTGATGTGTCAATGTACTATTTGTGTGTCTCTTCAGACAATGTTGACTAATTTCCATGGATACTGACCTAAATGGTCTTACCCGCGGTCCAGAACCCTCCGCTCTAGTTGTCTTCAGGGGTTTGTGCGCGTCTTCAGAACAGTTTTAATTAATGGAGTGGCAAGTGAGGTCTTACATGAGTGTGAGTCACAAGGAGTGTGTGAGCGGGCAAGCCACTCCTGGTTGTGTACACTTGGTATGGGTGGGGGTTGGTTTGTGCAAATGTGTGTGAGTGGAAAAGAAAGAACGCATTGTTTGGGAGGGTTGAGGTCTGAAGGCTGAGGGCTGGCATCTCTTGTTAAGGCCATTCCACCTCCACCTCCTCCTCATTATCTTGGCTTTCTGCCCTCCCAACTCAGACTCATTCCTGACTCTCTGACTGAGTGTGAACCTATAGATGGCTGGCAGAAGGTTGTGTGTGTGTGAATACAGCCCTCCTGTCGAGTAGAAATAACAGGTATTATCATAACGGTCCAGTGCTGACTGTGCTACATTGAGTTAAATTGCATTCTTGCACTGAGGGCTTTCTCCAGCCGACGCAGAGCTATCCAATACATCCATTAGGGTCATTTAATCAGTGTTAATGACACACTCTTAAGATGATTAACATGATTAGAGCCACACTCGCTATGGATTCTAGCGTTTAATTCTTATTGAAGTGAAATGAGCCTGAGCCCTTTGAAAGACTTGAGTTGGCTGTTCCATTGTGGTCAGTGTTGGTTCTATATTCACTAGATATCCTATCCCTGGTTTAGTGGTTTGATTTTGGTCAGGAATTTGTTCTCAGTTAGCTACAATCTGAGTGAACATCTACACACACCACAGGCCTCTTCCCTCCCTCCTTCTCATCATGCTTCAGACTTAATCTCGCCAAGTGTAATCACTCTAATTTGGCCCCGGCTATTGATCTGAATACTGAAACAATCAATGTTAATAAGGTAGAATCTCACTTTTGTACCTCAATTCTTTTTTGGATTTTTCAGAAGCCCTTACTTCATTATTGTCGGGGCTCTCTGCCGTAATAAAGTAATGGGCCCTTATGCCGGCATGCAGCGGGTGAAATGATACATTGAAATTGATAACACAAAGCTAGAGATTACTCTTCAACTATGAGGGATGTGCCTCCTATGGACCGCCCTTTGAGGAATCATGGGTGGGAGTCTGAATATGGACCGCCCTGTGAGGAATCATGGGTGGGAGTCTGAAGGCAGAATATATTGCTTCTAATGGGCCATCCTGGAGGAGAAAGAGAGCCTGGGAAGCCGTGCACATCCCACCGGAGGCCTCAAAACAGGGTGCTGCATCTTTCCTTCAAGGCAAACATTTCGGCACATATTTTATTTTCTCCCCCTGTAGACGTGATGAATGACGTCTCCCGGGCTGCTCCCGCGGAAATAAAAGGCTTTTCCCTCATCACATTTTTATCAATTGTTTTATTTCTTCTGACAATGTTTACTCTGTGAGCGCTGTGGTAATGATCAGCGGAATAAATGCAGTTGGGGGAGGGTTGTGTAGCTCCTCCATCAGAATGCCTCTCCTCTCCTCCTCTCTCCCTCCTCCCTCCCCTCTCCTCCTCCCTTCCTCCTCTCTCCTCCTCCCTCCCTCCCTCCTCTCTCCTCCTCCCTCCCTCCCTCCCTCTCTCCTCCATCCCTCCTCTCCCTCCCTCCCCTCCTCCTCCCTCCTCCTCCCTCCTCCTCCCTCTCTCCTCTCTCCTCCTCCCTCTCTCCTCTCTCCTCCTCCCTCCTCTCTCTTCCTCCCTCCTCTCTCCTCCTCCCTCCTCACTCCTCTCTCTCCCTCCATCCTTTCTCCTCCCTCACTCCTCTCTCTCCCTCCATCCTTTCTCCTCCCTCCCTCCCTCCTCTCTCTTCCCTCCCTCCTCTCTCTTCCCTCCCTCCTCTCTCTTCCCTCCCTCCTTTCTCCTCCCTCCCTCCTCTCTCCTCCTCTCCAACCCAGGCCTTTTTCTCTGGCAGGTAAGGTGATAAGAGAACGGCAAATATCCCCCCATCAGCTGGGTGATGTGATGAGTGGGTGCCTGGCTGACAGATGTGTGTGTTTGCACACGCGTGTTTGCATCTCTCACCATGTTTACTGTATATTTCCAAGTCACGGCCGTAGTTTGTTTAAAGAGTCTCGGCAGTTGAGTATCAGTTTCTGATAATCCTACTTGTGTTGGTTGCCTATGTGATAATATTGATGATCAACGCTCTTTCTGTAATCAGTGGATTGTATTTATCTCTGGTTGAGAGAAAGGGAGAGAAAAAATATATAATGTCTTGGAGTAGGTCTGTACAACCAAATGTTTATGCGCACAATGTAAATATATGTATATATTATTCACTTGCAGACCACAGAAGTGGCTAGTATGAATATTTGATAGAACTGGGTTACAATCACAGTGAACAAATTGGTAACATTGAGCAGAAAATCTAGTACAGCCCCCCCCTTTCTCTCTCTCTCACACACACACACACACACACACACACACACACACACACACACACACACACACACACACACACACACACACACACACACACACACACACAGACACACACACACACATCATGGTTGTGTGTGTGTGTGTGTGTGTGTGTGTGTGTGTGTGTGTGTGTGTGTGTGTGTGTGTGTGTGTGTGTGTGTGTGTGTGTGTGTGTGTGTGTGTGTGTGTGTGTGTGTGTGTGTGTGTGTGTGTGTGTGAGAGAGAGAGAAAGGGGGGGGGTTGTATGTGCAGCGCATGCAGGCTCCATGTAGGACCAGCCCAGCTGCAGTCTCAAACCTAATGTTATTTGTCACATGCTCCGTAAGCAACAGGTGTAGACTAACAGTGAAATGCTTAGTTAGTGGCCCTTCCCAACAAAGCAGAAAAATAAAACAGAGAAATAATAGAAAACTAAAACACGTAATAGACACTGCATCTTTAAGACACTGCATCTCAGTGCAAGAGGCGTCATAAATGTGTCAAGTGCAGCGTCTGGTTGCTCCTTAATACAAACCACAACAAATATCAACAACATAGGAATCACTACAAAACTTTTTGTATGACATCTTATACACTATATTAGGCCCAGCTTTTGGAGCTTTGGTTTTCCTAGATATGGCTACTATATTGTCATCACTACATCTGATGGATTTGGATACTGCTTTTAAAGCAAATTTCTGCAGCACTAGTAAACATGTGATCAATACATGTTGATGATTTCATGTCTGTGCTGTTTGTAATTACCCTGGTAGGTTGACTGGTTACAGTGTGAAGCTTTCTCTTGAGTGGGCAGCTTGATAAAAGCCAGTCAATATTTAAATCACCCAGAAAATATACCTCTCTCTGTCAAGCATTTCACACGTTATATACTGACTGTTGGCACTTGGTGGTCTATAGCAGCTTTCCACAAGAATGGGCTTTAGGTGAGGCAGATGACGAAATGAAATGTCATCAGCACAACCCAGATACACTGCTATCTATATAGCTAGCTCCTCCTTGCTACTTCCAATCTACAGTATATAACTCCTCCTTGCTACTTCCAATCTACAGTATATAGCTCCTCCTTGCTACTTCCAATCTACAGTATATAGCTCCTCCTTGCTACTTCCAATCTACAGTATATAACTCCTCCTTGCTACTTCCAATCTACAGTATATAGCTCCTCCTTGCTACTTCCAATCTACAGTATATAGCTCCTCCTTGCTACTTCCAATCTACAGTATATAGCTCCTCCTTGCTACTTCCAATCTACAGTATATAGCTCCTCCTTGCTACTTCCAATCTACAGTATATAACTCCTCCTTGCTACTTCCAATCTTCAGTATATAGTGCCTCCTTGCTACTTCTAATCTACAGTATATACAGTGGGGCAAAAAAGTATTTAGTCAGCCACCAATTGTGCAAGTTCTCCCACTTAAAAAGATGAGAGAGGCATCTTTAGGTACACTTCAACTATGACAGACAAAATTATTTTTAATGAATTTATTTGCAAATGATGGTGGAAAATAAGTATTTGGTCACCTACAAACAAGCAAGTTTTCTGGCATTCACAGACCTGTAACTTCTTCTTTAAGAGGCTCCTCTGTCCTCCACTCGTTACCTGTATTAATGGCACCTGTTTGAACTTGTTATCAGTATAAAATACACCTGTCCACAACCTCAAACAGTCACACTCCAAACTCCACTATGGCCAAGACCAAAGAGCTGTCAAAGGACACCAGAAACAAAATTGTAGACCTGCACCAGGCTGGGAAGACTGAATCTGCAATAGGTAAGCAGCTTGGTTTGAATAAATCAACTGTGGGAGCAATTATTAGGAAATGGAAGACATACAAGACCACTGATAATTTCCCTCGATCTGGGGCTCCACTCAAGATCTCACCCCGTGGGGTAAAAATGATCACAAGAACAGCGAGCAAAAATCCCAGAACCACACGGGGGGACCTAGTGAATGACCTGCAGAGAGCTGGGACCAAAGTAACGAAGCCTACCATCAGCAAGGGCATTGAAGATGAAACGTGGCTGGGTCTTTCAGCATGACAATGATCCCAAACACACCGCCCGGGCAACAAAGGATTGGCTTCGTAAGAAGCATTCCAAGGTCACGGAGTGGCCTAGCCAGTCTCCAGATCTCAACCCCATAGAAAATCTTTGTAGGGAGTTGAAAGTCCGTGTTTCCCAGCAACAGCCCCAAAACATCACTGCTCTAGAGGAGATCTGAATGGAGGAATGGGCTAAAATACCAGCAACAGTGTGTGAAAACCTTGTGAAAATTACAGAAAACGTTTGACCTCTGTCATTGCCAACAAAGGGTATATAACAAACTATTGAGAAACTTTTGTTATTGACCAAATACTTCATTAAAAATCCTACAATGTGATTTTCTGGATTTTCTTTCTCATTTTGTCTGTCATAGTTGAAGTGTACCTATGATGAAAATTGCAGGCCTCTCATCTTTTTAAATGGGAGAACTTGCACAATTGGTGGCTGACTAAATACTTTTTTGCCCCACTGTAGCTCATCCTTGCTACTTCCAATCTATATACACTATATATACAAAAGTATATAGACACCCCTTCAAATAAGTGGATTCGGCTATTTCAGCCACACCCGTTGCTGACAGGTGTGTAAAATCGAGCACACAGCCATAGACAAAAATTGGTAGTAGAATTGGTAGTAGCCTTACTGAAGAGCTCAGTGACTTTCAACGTGGCACTGTCATAGGATGCCACCTTTCCAACAAGTCAGTTTGTCAAATTTCTGCCCTTCTAGAGCTGCCCCGGGAAACTGTAAGTGCTGTTATTGTGAAGTCAAAATGTCTAGGTGCAACAACAGCTCAGCCGCAAAGTGGTAGGCCACACAAGCTCACGGAACGGGACCACCGAGTGCTGAAGCACATAAAAATCGTCTGTCTTTGGTTGCAACACTCACTACCGAGTTCCAAACTGCCTCTGGAAGCAACGTCAGCACAAGAACTGTTCGTCGGGAGCTTCATGAAATAGGTTTCCATGGCCGAGCAGCCGCATACAAGCCTAAGGTCACCATACACTATGCCAAGCGTCGGCTGAGTCGTGTAAAGCTCACCGCCATTGGATCTGGAGCAGTGGAAACACATTCTCTGAAGTGATGAATCACACTTCACCATCTGGCAGTCCGAGGGACGAATCTGGGGTTAGCGGATGCCAGGAGAATGCTACCTGCCCCAATGCATAGTGCCAACTGTAAAGTTTGGTGGAGGAGGAATAATGGTCTGGGGATGTTTTTCATGGTTCAGGCCCCTTAGTTCCAGTGAAGGGAAATCTTAATTCTACAGCATACAATGATATTCTAGTGCTTCAAACTTTGTGACAACAGTTTGGGGAAGGCCCTTTCCTGTTTCAGCATGACAATGCCCCTGTGCACAGCGCAAGGTCCATACAGAAAGGATTTCTCGAGATCGTTTTGGAAGAACTTGACTGGCCTTCACAGAACACTGACCTTAACCCCATCGAACACCTTTGGCATGAATTGGATCCGACTGCGAGCCAGGCCTAATTGCCTGTACCCGACCTCACTAATGCTATTTGTGGCTGAATGGAAGCAAGTCCCTACAGCAATGTTCCAAAAGAGAATGGCTGGAGGCTGTTATATGTCATAGGCTACAGTAGGCTACTACATAAAATGTCCAGTGGCACACTGACTCACCTAATGATGAAGATGAAGCTATAGGCTACTCACTGTGATGGCCGATGTGCTCGTCGTGGCAATAGACTCTCAAGATGAGCTACTTTGAAAAACAGTGCTGCAGTTATCAAATAATATATATATTTGGAAAAAAAAAGATTTTTTTTCTTTGATTTGTTTTGCAGACAGATTAGTCTTCTCTTTTCAGCAGTAGGCTTTTGCTTCCAAACTGTATGATTTTCCTGCGATTTTTATTTTATTTTATATTATTATAATTTTTTTTAAATCTGCAAAACCAACAACTGCAACCAACCATAGAAATATAATCCATCGATGGCAGTTCCCATTCAAGTCAGGACTGGCATCCATTGCTAGTGTATACAAATGTAACAGTCTATTTAACCAGGGTAAGAAGTTACAATACCCTTCTATGGATTATATGTCTATGGCCACAACACAACAAGTTGTATTTTTGACTCGCATGCTGCTCAAACTGCAGCCTTCCCGACTGTAGGCATACTGGTAACTGTCAAAATAAAGGAAACACTTGAGTAAACAAGGGATACAAAGTATATATTATGGTGTGGGGTGCATTTTCCTGGCATGGTTTAGGTCCACATGTAGAATCTATGCCAAGCCGTATTCAAGCTGTTCTGGCAGCCCATTGGTTGCCCAACAATCAATCAATGTATTTAAATGTTTTATTTAACCTTTTTTTAACTATGCAAGTCTGTTAAGAACAAATTCTTATTTTACAATGACGGCCTGTCCCGGCCAAACCCTACCCTAACCCGGACGACCCTGGGACTCCTGATCATGGCCTGTTGTGATATAGCCCGGGATCGAACCAGGTTCTGTAGTAACGCCTTTAGCACTGAGATGCAGTGCTAGAGGCAATTATTTATAAGGCCCTTTTTACATCGGTAGATGTCACAAAGTGCTATACATGGTGGCTAGGAAAAAATCTCTAAAAAGGCAGGAACCAAGGAAGAAACCTAGAGAAGAACCAGGCTCTGAGGGGAGGCCAGTCCTCTTCTGGCTGTACCGGGTGGAGATAGAACATGGCCATTAAGGCCAGGTTGTTCTTCAAGATGTTCATAGATGACCAGCAGGGTCATTCAGAGGTTGAGACAGCAGGTGCGGTAGAGAGAGAGAATAGCTGGTCCGGGACGAGGTAGCATGTCCGGTGAACAGGTCAGGGTTTCCATATGCCGAAGGCAGAACAGTTGAAACTGGAGTAGCAGCAGGTGGACTGGGGACAGCCAGGAGTCATCAGGCCAGGTAAACCCTTTTAAGACACTTTGTTGGTGTTTCCTTTATTTTGCAGATACCTGTATGTGCTTGTGATACCTTAATCAACAGTTATTTTTTAAATAAACTATAGATCCTCTGTGAATACATTATGATCTCTGGTGTATTTTGAACATTGAGAGTGGGCTCCTGTGGAAAAATACTATTTATATATTTTTTGCCCTCTATGGCCCCAGCCCCTGACTCACACAATTGGCCAGTCAGATTATTATTATTAATACACAAATTAACATTAATGAACATTATTCACATAATGCAATATTCTATTATACATCCTATCATACATTATACATCCTAAAAATTATATTACAAAAATAAGTAATGTATGGTTGTATTATCGTTCATTAATCTACTTAATTGTATAGCTTAATAAATTGAAGAATGATTGACAATAAATAATTGTAATCAAATTAAAATGTTGATACATAATAATGAGTTAATTACCTGAATGCATTTTTATTGCCTAGGCGTTAACAAAATATTAATACAAATATGATTAGGCCTCTCATAAACTAGGCCTTGTAGAAAGAGGGTCAATCAAGTTAGGTCTGCCAAATTAATGTAACATTGGAAAAAAATACAATCATAAAAAAAAGTTGTTTAAACATGCACAATTAGAAGCATCAATCTATATAGAAAAAGCGTGACTAAATTCGAGCCCAGTAACTTTGCTCACCGCATCCTCCTTGTCTCGTATGGCTGCCACGAAAAGCCCCCACCTGCTGATCACATGAAGTGTGTGAGTGCCACTGGCGATGTACCTTGCTGGACATGCGAGCTGTTCTCGGCGGCTAATCATCACTTCAAACGCATTCTTTTGTGGTGTTATTGGTTGGCCTACTACTACTGGTCGTACTGTTAAAATGTAAGTTATGAATCGCAAATCACTATACAGCTGACACACTTGATTTCATTTTGAGTTCGATTTGGTTGTCCAAAATACTATCAGCTTGCCCTGCTCTTTGCCGATGAATGCCCTGATCTCTGGCCAGTCAATTGGTTAAATTACATTGTTGTTTCGTCTATTAATCACTTCTAATAGATCTGAAAATGATGCATAACCATAAATTTAACCAAATGTTTGTTTATAATGAGGGACGTCCCACGTTTAACCTGGACACATAAATAGTAGGAATTTGCCATGACCGAATGAGAGAGAAATGAAACATCTGCACGTCGCCTGCAGGTTCAAGCCTGTGTGTTTCACTATCCAATCTGAGGCTTGAACATGATCTGAGGCTGTTTGGCCTCTTGGGTATCAATTTGGGAGAGTGGACAGTGTATTATAAACAAAAAGACGCATATATTGGCCAAAAAAAAGAACACATCTGATTTTTGTTTTCGGTCTGTGGAGAAAAGTGAGGTGGGGCATCGTTTAAACAGTAATTCTACTTTGTCCGGCCTAACTAGGATTAAAGTGTCAGATGCTAAACAGTAGCAGCAGTGTATGTGATGATTACAGCGACAAATGTTGTTTACGAAGCGTGTGACAAATATAATTTGATTTGAGTTTGCTGTGTATTTCACCTTTCAGAGACTTTCATTTGGTCTGTATTGATTTATTGTGTGGAGACATTTTGGGATAATTTAACTTTATCACCAGGTTGCTGAGTAAACTCCTTAGTTCCTCAAATCAAAATGGGATGAACAAATGTAAACCACCAATTTGCATATATCCACTCTGAGTGTTTTTATTCCGTTGGCTGTCATCCTCCGCCTGTGTTGTGAATATGTCACCGTCTTCTCCCCACCTGGAGGGGTTCAGAGTTTGTTCTTTTCAAAGAGCTGTCAGGGGGCTGATGCTCTGAGGAGAGCTCACTGGTTTATGGCAGGGTGATATAAGGGCTAGTCTGTTGCAGCTAGCTCAGTTAAGATAATTGCTCCAGCACAGGGTGTCACAACAGTGTTTGTTTTTTGTTTGTTCTCAACTTCAATTTTCAATGATGTCCAGCCTCTTCTCTTTACTGTGACAACTGAAAATTGCAATCGGTAGTTTGGAAATGGCTACTCTATCACCTTGTACCCCAAAGACTAATAGGTGTTGTTGTTCATCTATGTTGTAAGACCAGGCTCTAATAAGATCATGATATTGAGTTAATAATCTGCTAACCGAATACAGTACATCTGTCCATTTTCACTAGTTGTGGAAAGTAGATCTATAGAAGGGGGGGCGGGTGGGGGATCATGGCAGATTCCCATGGTTGCACTGTACTTAGATCCACTGCTTCCTTCAAAATGTATACCATAATCCTCGTATTGGAATTATCGCAAGTGCTGGTTTAAGATTTGTTTAGCCAATATCGTATGCATTAAGAGGGAGATCACTTAAAAGTGTATGTATCTCAGGCTAAAATCTAAATATCATCTTTAAGCTAGAGCAGGGATGGGCAACTTTGATGGGGGTGGGGGCCACAAAATACTCATCATGGGGGGCGGGGTGCGCAGTGGCTCGCGGGTCTGTGTCCCCACATCCATACCAAGATGTAGTCAGAGCCGGCCCTAGCCATTTGGGGACCCTAAGCAAAATGTTGTTTCCCTCACCTTGCAAGCAAAACAATCTAGCGGCCATCGTCTTGACAGAGGAGAGAAAAAAAATGTTTTTAGGTTTTAGTATTAATTTCTTGCAATTCTATACAGAACAAAAATATAAACTCAACATGTAAAATGATGGTCCCATGTTTTATGAGTTGAAATAAAACATCCCTGACATACACACAAAAATCATATTTCTCTCAAATTCTAAGCAGAAATTTGTTTACATCCCTGTAAGTGAACGTGTTTCCTTTGCCAAGATAATCCATCCACTTGACTGGTGTGGGATATCGAGAAGCTGATTTGAACATCATGATCAATACACAGGTGCACCTTTTGCTGGGGACAATAAAAGGCACTGTAAAATGTGCTGTTTTGTCACACAACACAGTGCCACAGAGTTTTGAAGGAGCGTGCAATTGGCATGCTGACTGCAGGAATGTCCGCCAGAGCTGTTGCAAGGGAACTAAATGTTAATTTCTCTACCATAAGCTGCCTCAACATCATTTTATTTAGAGAATTTGGCAGTATGTCCAACTGGTCTCACAACCACAACCGACGTGTAATCACGCCAGTCCAGGACCTCCACATCTGGCTTCTTCACATTCGGGATTGTCTGGGGAGTATTTATGTCTGTAATAATGCCCTTTTGTGGGGGAAAAGTCATTCTGATTTGCTGGGCCTGGCTCCCCAGTTGGTGGGCCTATATGCCCACCCATGGCTGCGCCCCTGCTCAGTCATGTGAAATCCATAGGCTAGGGCCTAATGAATTTATTTACATTTCCTTATTTCCTTATATGAACTGTAACTCAGTAAAATTGTTGCATGTTGCATCTATATGTTTTGTTCAGTACCTTCAACCTTCTTTTAGCAGTACTATCAACAAAATTGGTGGTCAGGTGCCACGAAGAGGGACATTTGCAATTGGCTCAAAAGAGAGCAGCACGGGTGGCCCTTGGATGTACACAGAGAGCAAACATTAATAATATGCATGTCAATATCTCCTGGTTCAAAGTGCAGGAGAGATTGACTTCATCACTACTTGTATTTGTGAGAGGTATTGACATGTTGAAAGCACCGAGCTGTCTATTTAATCGACTAGCACCCATGCATACCACACAAGACATACCACCAGTGGTCTCTTCACAGTCCCCAAGTCCAGAACAGACTATGGGAGGTGCACAGTACTACATAGAGCCATGACTACATGGAACTCTATTCCACATCAGGTAACTGATGTAAGCAGTAGAATCAAATGTTTAAAAGTTATACAAATTCACCTTATGGAACAGCGGGGACTGTGATGCAACACCAACATGCACAAACTCCATGCATACACACATGATAACATATGCGCTATATGCACACGTACACATGGATTTTGTGTTGTAGATATGTGGTAGTGGAGTAGGGGACTGAGGGCACACACTTAGTGTGTTGTGAAATCTGTTATGAATGTATTGTAATGTTTTTTAAATTGTATAACTGCCTTAATTTTGCCAGACCCCCGGAAGAGTAGCTGCTGCTTTGGCAGCTAATGGCGAACCATAATAAACACAAATCAAATACAAATGGGCCCCCCCCCGTCACTAATTCGACCATGATTACTACACGTTTAGATTGCTGGCCGCTAGACTAACTTATCAACGTAATTTTTTTTACTGACATGGGCTAATTGAGTGACTGTCAGTGACTGACATAAGAGTAAAACTACTGATGCTAAACCACATTTCAAAATTGCACCTTTTTGTATTATACTATTCTTGCTCTGCTTTCTTGACATCTAAGACAAGCAGACAGGTCCTACAGGCCCTAGTTTTGTCGCATCTGGAATACTGCCCAGTTATGTGGTCAGGTGCAGCAAATTGCAGTTGTTCCAGGACAGAGCAGCACGTATTGCACTTTGATGGACACAGAGGACGAATGTCAATGAAATGCATGCTTATCATTCCTGGCTCAAAGTTTAGGAGAGATTGACTGCATCACTGTTGGTCTTTGTGTGAGGTGTTGATGTGCTGAAGGCACCGAACTGTGTTCAAGCAGTGGGCACACAGTTCAGACATTCATCGGTATCACACAAGACATGCAACCAGAGGTCTATTCACAGTCCCCTTGTCTAGAACAGGGGCTGGGAAACACACAGTATTAAATTGAGCCATGACTAAATGGAACCCTCTGCCATCGCAGGTAACTCAAGCTAGCAATAAAACCAGATGAAAAAAAAACAGAAAAAAGAACAACACAACAGGGACTGTGTTTTGCTTTGCATTATGTATTGTATTATGTATGTGATGTGTGGTTGTCTCGCCTGGCTATCTTAAGATGAATACACTAGTTGTGGGTCACTCTGGATGAGGAGCGTCTGCTGAATGGCTAAATTGTAATGTAAATGTAGTGCTACAGTGTATGTATGTATATTTATATATATTATGTATTTTATTTTGTTGTGTTGTTTCCTTTTTGACCCAGGAAGAGTAGCCGCTGCCTCGGCACTAGCTAATTGGGGATCCTAATAAATACTAAATGCTAAAACAGTATGTTGAGCCTTTTTTGGGGGGTGGGGAATTCACACGCAGACTTACAAAAGGGGCGTCACATGACCGCAAGTTGCCCATCCTTAAGCTAGAGCTAGGCTGCAGCTGGCATGAACTATTACTGTAAATGTTTATTCTGTCTCTCTCTATTTCTTGCTGAAAGTCATGCTTAGAAATTCAGGGGATCAGGATTCAGCTGTAAATTGTCCTTTAGATCTCAAAATAGATTTAGTACATTGTGAATTCTAAGAAAGATTCATTTAATGTTGTGTTCTGTGAAAAACAAAGTGCACACAATGTTGAAGGGTTATTTTCTATAATCAGCTTCAAGTGGAGGCAAAACCTTTTGAATTGACCATTTATACAAATGTACATCTGTTCTCGTTGGCCCTCCAACACTTAGGCATACTTATGTGTCCAGAATAGAACAACACCATGTGAGCCAGTTTGATATATCCTAAGGGCAGATAAGGCTGACGGACTCTGTCTTTTTCTTTAGTACAAGCTGGGTACATTCTAACAAATAACCACATTTTTGGTGAGTTGGCCGAAGAGGCCCATCCATCAATTTGTATTGTGGATTCAGCAATTGAAAACTGCCATGCATGTAAGACATTGCCTGCTAGCCCTCACACAAAGGTATACACGTTAAACTCGGGTTTACATTGTGTGTCAACCTATTAATGCTGAACCATATGTTCTGCCCACAAAACTGGTCCTTTTTTCCCATCTGTGTGCAAGACTGATTTCAGTTTACGATCACATCCCACGTCACCATAAAGTGCCCACAGCGGATGTACCAAACAGCTTCTTGTCAGAACCTACAAGTGTCCTGTACAGAATGATGGAGCATTGGGGATCAATCTGAGAAAACTTGATGGAAATAAGCGTTGTTAACATCCTCTCTCCCCCTCTGTCCTCTCTCTCTCTCTCTCTCTCTCTCTCTCTCTCTCTCTCTTCTCTCTTCTGATAGGTCATATTTGAGGCGGAGGTCTCGGACGGGAAGACTGGCTTCATTGCGATTGATGACATCCAGGTTCTGAGCTATCCATGTGGTAAGTCATTACACAGGCAGTAATTACCAGACACTCCTGCATTGCTGCTGATGGGTTTTTTGTTGCTCTGAAAATGAAGATAAGAAGGTGACCTGGTAGAGGGGAAGGATGAGGTGAGCAAGGTTTGCTGCTGGAAGATAATAAAGTGGGCTGACCTGCATTTGAAAACATCAGTGTTGGCGCAGGAGGGAATAAATAAATATACTAATAAATGAATCTTCCGTGTAATAAAGGATAATTGTGCTCTCTCAGCATGGCTTTATGGGTTGTAATAGCTGGCTTCCACCCACTTCAGCACAATGAGGTACTTGAACGTTAACCTTAAAAAAATCCCTGGCTTCCTGATAACCTGACCATTAAATATATTTGTGGATTTCTTCATTTTCATCCAGAGACCATTTCACAAAGACACAGTTAAGCATGTTTCCGACAGTTTCTACAGATGCCAAGAATCTGAGACGCCATTAGAAAGAATAGACTTTTCATTATTGAATAAGTGTGTGTGTGTGTCCACAGTTGTTTGCTTTGTATTCATACTCTTACACATCGATGGGGTCCAACCTGAACATTGAGATATTTGGATTTTACAATTCCCTCAGTTATATAGTCTATCCAGGATGATAAAATAATTAACATGAAATAATGTAAAGATATCCCAATTAGGAGCACCAGCAACCACAGGGGTAGTGATTTCACCTTCACTGAGAAGAGCTCCTAACTAGGACTGTAATCCTTTTGAACAGCGTAACAAACCTTTATAAAACTAACCGTCATGGTTAGTTGTGACAGTTAATTCTAAATGGTGGGTAAAATGGATGGTTTAGGTACCCTACACCCTTTGAGGACTAGACTGGTGCAGTCCAGTGTGTCCAGTCATGCATCCTGTCCTGCTACCTCCTAGGTTACACTCCAAATGGCACCCTATTCCCTACATAGTGCACTACTTTTGGCCAGAGCCTTTTAGTGCACAATAAAGGGAATAGGATGCCATTTTGGACACAGCCCTAGCCTCCACAGTAACAGCATTCATTTAAATTGACAGCTGCATCCAGAGAAATTATCTGAGCAGTGAGCAGTACTGAGCACTAGCCACCCCTCATTTGGCAGTGGGGTAAGTGGATTGACTCAGGGGACTGGTACGTCCCAGGCTAATTTGGAGATAATCTGCTAATGGCGTCACTCCAGAGGGTCATTTCTGTTGGATTTAACAATAATAATTAAATAATAATTACCCTTCCCTCTCCATCATTCAACCATTTACTACTTTGGAGTGTTTGGTGAGTGCTATAGTAAAGCAATCATAGTCCTAGTAAGTGCATGGTTGCTCTTCAGTAACAAATGCTCTTGATTGGGACCAACAGGGGATAATCAGCAAATGCCATTTTCTTTTGCACCATGTCCTCTTCCTGATCCCTGTCTCAAGAGAAGCTTGCAGCTCTTCAGCAGCACTGACGCTAGGATGGATCTCTAACTAAGCTCTGTGTGAAATTAGTGTGTGCTGAACCACCCAGCTTCTATCCACCCATTGCACTGATGATAATGAACTAGCTAAGCACTCACCCAAGCTGACAAACCATTGGACACAGTGCTTTACAGTCTCTATTTTAGCAATAGTCCCTAGAGTCAAATGAGTTAAATCACTATGTTTGGGTCTTTTAAGGTCCTATCACTAGTCCATTGGATTATCTCTTCTTTTCTTCTCTCTTCACAATGGCCTCGGTCTCACACTGTAGTGCTCTCGCAGTCTACGATGCTGTCTCTTTGTATGTATGGTATGTGCATAAAATATCCCTAATCAGTTTTTCCACCAGAGTATACAGGGTAATTTGGAGGATTACCCTGCGGCTGTGACTTGAATTCACTGCTTGATTATAGAATACAATTAAATTCAGAATCACTCCAAAACACTAATAAAAAATACAAGAACAACTACAGGCACTGAGTTTTCCTTCTCAAAGTCAAATCGAAGAAAGATAATTCATTTTAAATGCATCAATTTTAAACTTGAACATGTCTTTGTAGTTGCAGAGAGAAAAACTAGGTGTCTCTATACATTGATAAAGTCATAGTTAATGTATTCAAAGTATGAATAGCCAAGCCATCGTTTGGCTCGTTAGGTAATCTGTAACGAGGATCCCTGGACATTAACAACAGTGTGAAGCCAGACAACCGTTTTGGTCCTGTTGTGTTCAGAGTTTAGCGCTGTTTCGTAAATGTTCCTCCTAGTTACGTGTGCTCAATTACTGCTGGCACCGCTCCAGACTACCACGCAGCATCTGGGCTGCCAACCTTCCAAATCACCATGAATAATTTAGCTGTCCATATCAGAACTCTGCTTGTTCATATTATTTTTTCCAAAAAAGACTCCATCCTTCTCATGTTAGTTTAATGTTGTTGTTGGGTATTTTATTTCCAGACCACATAGGTTTCCTTTCCTTTTTCCTGTTGTCCCACAGCCCTCTTAGAACACTAGTCTCTTTTGACTTGAGGTGCAAGTGTGTATTGTACTAATCCAGGCTGTTCCCAGCAGCGGTGTATGTTTATTGAAAGTGTTTAGCAGTAACCACTTCACCCACTCAGCTCTGGCTGTGTTTGTGTGACAGATGAGGTAGTTACTAGGACTTGCCGTCTGACATGGCGAAAAAAGGGGGGTGCTGGGAAACCGCAGGGCTGCATTGATCATGTCGTGTGCTCTGCGTTTATGACTGCTGTAATTGTTTTCTTCCCCATAGATAAATCGCCTCACTTCCTGCGCCTGGGAGATGTGGAAGTCAACGCCGGGCAGAACGCCACCTTCCAGTGCATCGCCACCGGCCGGGATACCGTGAACAACAGGCTGTGGCTGCAGGTATGGACTGGGATTGGGAGCAGGGCTAGCCACTGTACAGATCAAATCCAATTTTAATAGTCACATGTGCCAAATACAACAGTAGACCTTACAGTGAAATGCTTACTTACGAGTCCCTGACCAACAATGCGGTTAAAAAAAAATACAGGTAAGAATAACAGTTTAAAGTAACAAGTAATTTAAAAGCAGCTGTGAAATAACAACTATATACAGGGGGGGGCGATACAGAGTCAATGTGTGGGGGCACCGGTTATTTGAGGTAGTATGTATATGTAGGTAGAGTTATTAAAGTGACTAGACTAGCCTGGGTAGCCATTTGGCTCGATGTTCAGGAGTCTTATGGCTTGGGGCTAGAAGCTGTTTAGAAGCATCTAAGACCTAGACTTGGCGCTACCGATACCGCTTGCCATGCGGTAGCAGAGAGAACAGTCTATGACTAGAGTGGCTGGAGTCTTGGACAATTTTTAGGGCCTTCCTCAGTCACCGCCTGGTATAGAGGTCCTGGATGGCAGGAAGCTTGGCCCCAGTGATATACTGGGCCGTTCACACTACCCTTTATTAGAGGTCGAACGATTATGATTTTTCAACGCCGATAGCGATTATTGGAGGACCAAAAAAAGCCGATACCGATTAATTGGCCAAATTCTTTAAAAAATGTATATATACATATATTTGTAATAATGACAATTACAGCAATACTGAATAAACAATGAACGCTTTTATTTTAACTTAATATAATACATCAATAAAATCAATTTAGTCTCAAATAAACGCAGTAAAGTGCTGTTTGAATTAATGCTTACGAGCCTGCTGCTGCCTACCACTGCTCAGTCAGACTGCTCTATCAAATCATAGACTTAATTACAATATAATAACATACAGAAATACGAGCCTTAGGTCATTAATATGGTCAAATCTGGAAACTATCATTTTGAAAACAAAACGTTTATTCTTTCAGTGAAATACGGAACCGTTCCGTATTTTATCTAACGGGTGGCATCCATAAGTCTAAATATTACTGTTACATTGCACGATCTTCAATGTTTTGTCATAATTACGTAAAATTCTGGCAAATTAGTTCGCAACGAGCCAGGTGGCCCAAACTGTTGCATATACCCCGATGAGAAGTGACACAATTTCCCTAGTTTAATATTGCCTGCTAACTAAATATGCAGGTTTAAAAATATATACACTGCTCAAAAAAATAAAGGGAACACTTAAACAACACAATGTAACTCCAAGTCAATCACACTTCTGTGAAATCAAACTGTCCACTTAGGAAGCAACACTGATTGACAATAAATGTCACATGCTGTTGTGCAAATGGAATAGACAACAGTGGTTTTCCACTTTGATTTTGAGTGTGACTCCAAATCCAGACCTCCATGGGTTGATACATTTGATTTCCATTGATAATTTTTGTGTGATTTTGTTGTCAGCACATTCAACTATGTAAAGAAAAAAGTATTTAATAAGAATATTTCATTCATTCAGATCTAGGATGTGTTATTTTAGCGTTTCCTTTATTTTTTTGAGCCGTGTACTTCTGTGTATTGATTTTAAGAAAGGCATTGATGTTTATGGTTAGGTACATTCGTGCAACGATTGTGCTTTTTTCGCAAATGCACTCTTGTGAAATCATCCCCCGTTTGGCGAAGTTGGCTGTCTTTGTTAGGAAGAAATAGTCTTCACACAGTTCGCAACGAGCCAGACGGCCCAAACTGTTGCATATACCCTGACTCTGTTGCACAGAACACAAGAGAAGTGACACAATTTCCCTAGTTAAAATAAATTCATGTTAGCAGGCAATATTAACATAATATGCAGGTTTAAAAATATATACTTGTGTATTGATTTTAAGAAAGGCGTGATGTTTACGGTTAGGTACACATAGGTGTAACCACAGTGCTTTTTTCGCGAATGAGCGTGTTAAATCACCCATTTGGCGAAGTAGGCTGTGATTCAATGATAAATTAACAGGCACCGCAACGATTATATGCAACGCAGGACAAGCTAGATAAACTAGTAAAATCATCAACCATGTGTAGTTAACTAGTGATTATATTAAGATTGATTGTTTTTTATAAGATGCATTTAATGCTAGCTAGTGCCTTATCTTGGCTCCTTGCTGCACTCGCATAACAGGTAGTCAGCCTGCCACGCAGTCGCCTTGTGGCGTGAAATGTAATCGGCCATGATCGGTGTCCAAAAATGACCGATTTTTTACCTCCTCCCTATAGGCTTTCTTGTCGTTTTCTGTGATCAGGCCTACCACTGTTGTGTCATCTGCAAATTTAATGATGGTGTTGGAGTCGTGCCTGGCCGTGCAGTCATGAGTGAACAGGGAGTACAGAAGCGGACTGAGCATGCACCCCTGAGGGGCCCCTGTGTTGAGGATCGTGATCGTTGTTACCTACCCTTACCATCTGGGGGCGGCCCGTCAGGAAGTCCAGGAACCAGTTGCAGAGGGAGGTGTTTAGTCCCAGGGACCTTAGCTTATTGATGAGCTTTGAAGGCACTATGGTGTTGAACGCTGAGCTGTAGTCAATGAATAGCATTTTCACATTTTTGTCCAGGTGGGAAAGGGCAGTGTGGAGAGCAATAGAGATTGCATCATCTATGGATCTGTTGGGGTGGTATGCAAATTGGAGTGGGTCTATTGTTTCTGGGATAAATCAAACCTCTGGATTGATTTATAAGGATGCGGGTCAAACTGTTGTTTATGGATCACACCAACTGACAAAAAGTAACCTTAAAATTATCCCACAGCACAATTCATCATTCAGGATATCACTGAGCATTGTGTCCTCATAACTCAAACACCTCTCTACCCCTTCTCAAGTCCAATACCTGGCTCAAGGAAATGCCATGTCTTTTGGGGGGAAATTTCTATTAAGAAAGAATGCAGTAAAATCAATTTTGTCAGCTAGGGCTATGGGAAAATTACTGTTCAGGTGAGGGCATGATCTAAGCCCTCCCTAAAGCCTAGGGTGAACTGATAAGACTCACAGAAATAGAGCGCGAGAGGGATGGAGGTGAGAAGGAGGTAGAGAGGGAATAAGAGAACTCCTCTCATGGATGACTGGGTGGAAAAGTGAGAGAGGCGATGTGACCTTTTCGGTGCCGGTGGTTGTGGAGGTGAAAATGTAAAAGAGGCACTTCTGTTGACATCAAACTTGTCTGATAACGATCCCAGAGATGATAAGCTCTGGGTGCTTTAACAGACCCATTCATTGGCTCCCGCCGAGATACACTTTTATGTGCTATCAGCCAGACGCATCCTTGATGTTTGAAAGATTTTTAATAAGTAATCCGTCATCTTCCCGATTTAAGGCAACGTCCTTCCAATAAGTACAAACACATATGTTTTCCTTAATGTTTTTATCTTGCAGAGGAGAAATGGGGAGGACATTCCTGTGGCGTCAACTAAGAACATCAACCACAGGCGGTTCGCTGCCTCGTTTAGACTCAAGGAAGTGACTAGTCTGGACCAAGACCTTTACCGATGTGTCACCCAGTCAGAGAGAGGATCTGGTGTGTCCAACTTCGCCGGACTCATCGTCAGAGGTATGTGTGTCCTCATCAGATGATATCTTGGTATGTAAATTCATCCATGCGCATCTGATTATTACCTCATAAATCTACCATATTTATTTGACTGATTGTAAAGTATTTGATTACAATAAATAGTGTACATCAGTTTTGTCAATTGTAGTTTTGAACTCAGTTGCAAAACTTCAAAAATATTCCTTCATAAACATTATGCAGATATCAAAAATAAATATGTGAGGGAACACACAACTAGCATATGTTTATTCAGGCAGAGGAATTTGAATATTATTTGGATATTCAAATGAGAATCACCAAAAGGGCGAATAATTACACAAGTTCTCATGTCATGATGTCTGAAGTCTGCTTGTGGAAATGCTTCTCAGATGTGGTCAGTGGAGAGAGCAGAGAGGCTTGGCTCCCAGCCATGCTTCAACAGACACTTCATAATCAGGAGACGTCTTTCTCTCTCTCTCTGAGCTGCTCTGCATATCTCCAGCCACACAGAGAATTAGTGCAGACAATCAATCTTGGCTTCTTCAAAGTTCCTACCTCCGCCCCCAACCAAGAGGAAGGGAAGGCCAGTTTTTTTGCATCGGTAAAGCAAATCTTATTTTTAGCTTGGGCCAGAGGGTCCCAGAACCCTGGTGTTAGAAGGTAGTTCAACATTAACTGCACTGACAGGTCCAATATCTCACTAGCGCTTGAAAGCAGACATCCTGCTACACCGATCCGAAAGATGGTAATTTTAAAGGAAATTTTGGGGCCATTGATACGGGCGGCCCATAATGAGAGCTGGCATGGAGTTGCCCATTGTCGTTTATGACCTAAGGGTAGTAGTTTATTAGTGGCTGCTCTGCCAAAGCCGAAGTGACAGAGGATGCTGCCGGCTATTTTGGTCCCCTTTGTAACAAATGAAAATTTCAGTGGCAAATTCCTTTCACAGAAGAACTATTGATCTATGTGTCCCCCAGCGGTGAAAGAAACAACACACTGTGGAGCACAATTGACTTTGTCATGAGGTATGCGTGGCTCCCAGAGCTTTTTGAGTAATCATGTTGCCCAATTCCTAGTAGAATGTAAACTTTATTGACAAGGTTGCTCATTGGAACAGAGCCTAAAACAAACATGCCTGTTGAGCTCTGCTTTAACAAATGAAAGCAACCCGTTCACAGCTTTGATCGTTAAAGTTATTTCTTACGGCTTATTGAAATGATTGCTGAGGTGACCTTAGGTGCAATTTTCAATATGGTATTTCAATTTCATATCTTATCCAAGGCTCTATGATCAGGAAACCATGTGAAATATGTACTTAATCTAAGGAGTTCTAGTCTGTTGTCTTCTTGTGCATGTATGTGTGTGTGTACACTTTAATAACTGTTGTGTAGATAGTGTGCTGTCATCTCCCCTGGTGTGTATGTGTGGGGGACAGTGTGGTTCCCTGCCGTAAACAAACTGGCTGATTGGTGGCAGACACGACTGTCGGCAGAGAGGCAGGCTGGGAGATATTTTCTGCTTAAAAGTAGATTCAAACTTGATAACTGCCAGCTCATCCCACACTGAAGAAAGGCTCCTGCTTGACAACCGCAGGCTCAAAGAGAGATTGTTAAACTCTGATGAAGCCTCATAATGATGCCAAAGGAAGAACTTGGAATGCACAGAAAAGAGAAAGACCAAGAAAGGAACAGATTTTTCTAAGGATATGAATATGAAACTTGATTGATTCCAAGCCACGAGGGCTTGTGGACTATGTTTGCTGGTTAACCACAGGGTTTGAGAGGCAGAATGATTGTCACCTTGTAGATGATAGCCTAATACCGCCTGCCCAAACAGTGTCTGCATGCTGGAGGTAAGGTGGGGGAGACAGATGGTGGAAGGGATCACTCCTCTGTGTCCTGTAACAGCATCAGTCAGATGGAGATTGCTGTGTGCGCTTTGTTGTTCCAAGGCCTGCCCTGTCACTGTCATTTCTCAGATCTTGTCATTAGCTTTTAAAAAAAGCCAGAGCGGACCCGAGCATTTCCTCCTGCATAAAATGAAGTTGCTGCAGCTCTCTCTCTCCTCCCACTGTTTTTTTTATCAACATACTGCCTTGGAGACTGTCGTCTATATCGGAAATAAATGAAAATCAATTACTATTAGAATGGCTCCGGAGCCAGGGCTGCTTGGGGCTGGGTTAGACCAGTCACAGCAGAGTTGAGCTGCAGGTTGGCCAGTCAGTAAGTTGTGCGACTGCAAGGCGGATGTTTATTAGCGTGGCCTGCTGAAGGATGTGAGAGATGGATGAGACAAGGTTCAAGGAGCAGTAATGCGAGGGCTCGGCGATATCATTCCACACTGTCACCACACACATGATGGATGGGCTGCTTGGGGAGAAGCAATAATGCCCGCTGATGAAAGATTGCTCTGCATCTCACTCACTCACTCACTCACTCACTCACTCACCACCACACCACACTCTCACTCACCACTCACCACTCACTCCTCACTCACTCACTCACACTCACACACACACACACACACACACACACACACACACACACACACACACACACACACACACACACACACACACACACACACACACACACACACACACACACACACACACACACACACACACACACACACACACCCTGCTCAGTCCAACTAGCTCTATCTTCACTCCTCCGTTATGATGCCCTAAATGGGGAGAGTCAGCCTGCCTGCCATGCCTAAAACCTTCCGCATGCTACTGTGCATTTTATTGGAAGCATATTTATAGTTTTTTAGTTGAAAGAAGACATTTTGTGTGTCAGTTACTCCAGACCTCCTCTATTGTGTTTACGCCGTTTCCTCCAAACATCTTAATGAAATGAGAATGGTCCTCGCCTACAGGTACAAGTACAAATTAGATTGGCAATTGCCTCTGCATTTAAATGGCCTTTTTCCTCTTTCTATTTTTTTCCGTTGATGGGGTTGGCTTGTTTTCTTGGAAAACTACTTCTACCTAATAAACATCAGCGGCTTCAATAATTAATTGTTTTCGATCAAATATATTGTGAAGGTTTCTGGTTTGTTTTAGTTGTTGTCTATTAGTTATCCAGTATTTTGACCCAATAAAATTACCAGGAAAAAGAGTTTCAGGAATTCAAACAAAAAAAATAGATGTTTTATTGTCACATGCACTGGATATGTGCAGCCGTAGTAGTAGTAGTAGTACAGTGCCCCCAGAGAAAATTATGGTTTGCTCAAGGGCACATCGACAGATTTTTCACCTTGTAGGCTTGGGTATTAGAACCAGTGACCTTATGTTACTGGCCCAACGCTCTAAACTCTAGGCCACCTGTAGCCCAAGTCCTGAGGTGACCTTAAAGGGAAAGTAGAAATACCCTTGGAAAGTATTCAGACCCCTTGACTTTTTTCCACGTTTTGTTACGTTACAGCCTTATTCTAAAATGTATTACATCTTTTTTTCCCTCATCGGTCTACACACAATACCCCATAATGACAAAGCAAAAACAGGTTTTCAGAAATATTTGCTAATTTATAAAAAATAAAATGAAATATCACATTTTCATAAGTATTCAGACCCTTTACTCAGTACTTTGTTGAAGCACCTTTGGCAGGGATTACAGCATCGAGTCTTCTTGGGTATGACGCTATAAGCTTGGCACACCTGCATTTCGGGAGTTTCTCTCATTCTTCTCTGCAGATTCTCTCAAGCTCGGTCAGGTTGCAATTTAATGGCTCAGACACAAGAGGTATGTGGTAGGGTCTACAGTCAATCACGGATTACAAAAAGAAAACCAGCCCCGTCGCACACCAGGATGTCTTGCTCCCAGACAGACTAAACAACTTCTTTGCTCGCTTTGAGGACAATACAGTGCCACTGACACGGACCGCTACCAAAACCTGCGGCCTCTTCTTCACTGCAGCCGACGTGAGTAAAACATTTAAACGTGTTAACCCTCGCAAGCTTGAAGGCCCAGACGGCATCCCCAGCCGCGTCCTCAGAGCATGTGCAGACCAGCTGGCTGGTGTGCGCGTCCTCAGAGCATGTGCAGACCAGCTGGCTGGTGTGTTTACGGACATATTCAATCAATCCTTATCCCAGTCTGCTGTTCCCACATGCTTCAAGATTTCCACCATTGTTCCTCATCCCAAGAAAGCTAAGGTAACTGAGCTAAACGACTACTTCTGTAATCATGAAGCGCTTTGAGAGACTAGTCAAGGACCATATCATCTCCACCCTACCTGACACCCTAGAACCACTCCAATTTGCTTCCCGCCCCAATAGGTCCACAGACGACGCAATCGCAACCACACTGCCCTAACCCACCTGGACAAGAGGAATACCTATGTGAGAATGCTGTTCATCGACTACAGCTCAGCATTTAACAACACAGTACCCTCCAAACTCGTCATCAAGCTCGAGACCCTGGGTCTCGACCCCACCCTGTGCAACTGGGTACTGGACTTCCTGACGGGCCGCCCCCAGGTGGTGAGGGTAGGTAAACAACATCTCCACCCCACTGATCCTCAAAACTGGGGCCCCACATGGGTGCGTTCTGAGTCCTCTCCTGTACTCCCTGTTCACCCACGACTGTGTGGCCATGCATGCCTCCAACTCAATCATCAAGTTTGCAGACGACATTACAGTGGTAGGCTTGATTACCAACAACGACGAGATGGCCTACAGGGAGGAGGTGCCCTCGGAGTGTGGTGTCAGCGAAATAACCTCATACTCAACGTCAGCAAAACAAAGGAGATGATCATGGACTTCAGGAAACAGCAGAGGGAGCACCGCCCTATCCACATCGACGGGACAGTAGTGGAGAGGGTAATAAGTTTTAAGTTCCTCGGCGTACACATCACATACAAACTGAATTGGTCCACCCACACAGACAGCGTGGTGAAGAAGACGCAGCAGCGCCTCTTCAACCTCGGGAGGCCGAAGAAATTAGGCGTGTCACCAAAAGCACTCACAAACTTTTACAGATGCACAATCAAGAGCATCCTGTCGGGCTGTATCACCGCCTGGTACGGCAACTGCTCCGCCCACAACCGTAAGGCTCTCCAGAGGGTAGTGAGGTCTGCACAACGCATCACCGGGGGCAAACTACCTGCCCTCCAGGACACCTACACCACCCGATGTCACAGGAAGGCCAAAAGATCATCAAGGACAACAACCACCCGAGCCACTGCCTGTTCACCTCGCTATCATCCAGAAGGCGAGGTCAGTACAGGTGCATCAAAGCTGGGACCGAGAGACTGAAAAACAGCTTCTATCTCAAGGCCATCAGACTGTTAAACAGCCACCACTAACATTGAGTAGCTGCTGCCAACATACTGACTCAACTCCAGCCACTTTAATATTGAAAAAATGTATGTAAAGAATGTATCACTTGCCACTTTAAACAATGCCACTTAATATAATGTTTACATACCCTACATTACTCATGTCATATGTATATGCTGTACTCTATACCATCTACTGCATCTTGCCTATGCCGTTCTGTACCATCACTCATTCATATGTCTTTATGTACATTTTCTTCATCCCTTTACACTTGTGTGTATAAGGTAGTTGTGAAATTGGTAGGTTAGGTTACTCGTTAGTTATTACTGCATTGTCGGAACTAGAAGCACAAGCATTTCGCTACGCTTGCATTAACATCTGCTAACCATGTGTATGTGACAAATACAATTTGATTTGATTTGGATGGGGAGAGTTACTGCACAGCTATTTTCAGATCTCTCCAGAGATGTTCTATCAGGTTCAAGACCGGGCTCTGGCTGGGCCGCTCAAGGACATTCAGAGACTTGTCCCGAAGCCACTCCTGCGTTGTATTGGCTCTATGCTTAGGGTCGTTGTCCTGTTGGAAGGTGAACCTTTGTGCCAGTCTGAGGTCCTGATTACTCTGGAGCAGGTTTCCATCAAGGATCTCTCTGTGCTTTGCTCTGTTCATCTTTCCCTTGATCCTGACTAGTCTCTCAGTCCCTGCTGCTAAAAAACATCCCCACAGCATGATGCTGCCACCACCATGCTTCACCGTAGGGACGGTGCCAGGTTTCCTCCAGGCATGTGCCTTTTACTGAGGAGTGGCTTCCGTCTCGCCACTCTACCATAAAGACCTGATTGGTGGAGTGCTGCAGAGAAGGTTGTCCTTCTGGAAGGTTCTCCAATATCCACAGAGGAACTCGGTCACCCCCCTGACCAAGGCCCTTCTCCCCCAATTGCTCAGTTTGGCCTGGGGGCCAGCTCTAGGAAGAATCTTGGTGGTTCCAAACTTCTTCCATTTAAGAATGATTGAGGACATTGTATTCTTGGGGACCTTCAATGCTGCAGAAAATGGAAACAGGATGCACCTGAGCTCAACTTTGAGTCTCATAGCAAAGGGTCTGACTACTTATTTACATATGGTGTTTCTGTTTTTTATTTTTAATACATTTGCAAAATGTTCAAAACTTGTTTTTTCGATTTGTATTGTGTGTAGATTGCTGAGGAAATGTTTTTATATATTCCATTTTAGAACAAGGCTATAATGTAACAAAATGTGGGAAAAGTCAAGGGGTCTGAATTTAACATGCATTTTCGTATGTGCTTTCTGGCACTAGTGCAATAGGCCCACCATAGTTGTGGGCATCTCAAATGCTGTTATGTTATTGGTTTATTTTATTTTCCAGCTTAGCCTAATTCGGAAATCATTTTTGCGGCACGCGTCTCATGAGCTACTGAGATGGAGAGAGATGAATTAGAAAACAAGGAAGCTAACACATTTAAAAACTATAGGGAACCCTCTACAGTGGAGTGTCCCTGGGTTCAGGTATTGTGTGTTCTGCTGGTACGCTATAATCACCACCAACATACACTACCAGCTTTTTATAGTGTTACATGCACCTGGGTATTAATAATGCAAAAAAGCAAAACAATGACTTTCTAATTTATGGTCTTCTGTTGGGCTTAATTGAAGAAAATACAAATATGTCTCATGAACAAAATATTTCTATGTATGCCCTGCAGGGCTAAAAACTGAACAGGGCCTTTTTGTAGATAATTGTTAGGTTCCATAGACAAAAGCACAGGTCACGATTGGCTGAACCAAAGCACTGGATTCAGATTGGCTGAACCAAAGCACTGGATTCCATCTGACTAACAGTGCCATAGTACATGTACCACCTGCAGTATATGATTAAGTGGAGGGTGAACAGGTGGACATTAATAAAAGGTACTATATGCAGAAGTGTGAATACCAGACTTTGTGATGGTAACGTGAGTTCATAAAGATGATATGGGCAGGATGGGCCAGCACCAGTACAGTGACTGTCAGATTGGACTTGATGTGATCTCTGAGTATTGCCGCTGCTGTTGAATTAGCTGCAACAAAGTAATCGGCCGACAGCCATCTGGACAGGGAGAGAGGAGAGAGAAAGAGGCCTGTGTGACGTGCAGAGCCAGAGACCAACTCCATCTGACGTCAGACCCTTTACATGCCTTATATTGGTCTTAAAGTGATGGAATGACATGACATTGGCTGCTCATGTCCCTCAGTATATTTATTCAGACATTACATAGGATGCTTCCATTAGTTAGTTAACTCTCTAAGGGGAGGGTTTCATTGGCTTCCATTGCAGTGAGAATGGTGAATGTAGTAAATGTGACTTGGTAAAATGATGCTGTGGTGTTCCTGCGCTGTATATTATTTCCCAAATTATTTATTGTATTTCAAGATATTTTTCTAAGTATTTTTTTAACCTTTAATCGTCTTAAGGTAAAATATCTTGAAATCAGATAAATTACTTGTATTAAGCCTATTCTAGGTTAAAATAAGCAAAATTATCTGACAATGACTTTAGATAATTTAGCTTGGTTTGAAAACGCCCTCACTAATTTTAAGTGAATTATTACTCAATATAAGATATTTAGGCTTGTGTCGTGTCTTTGGCTATGCCGGATTAAGTGATATGACATGCTATTCTATAAAATAATTTCTCCATAAGTAATATTACCTGATTGAGCTAATCATGTAAATGTAAATAACTAGAGAATCGGGGCACCACGAAAAAGTATTTATAGAGCTGTTATCTTCCGAATAAACTCTTAAAGACCATGTAATATTTTACATCAATAGCAGTCAATATTAATTGTCATCTTAATTCAGTCTCATCTGAAAGTTGTAAATTCTTGGTTATCTGCACGAACACTGGCTAACAAGTTGAATCAGCAATACAACATTTACTAAATACCTAACAAATCACACAGAATTACACATACACATAATTAAATCATAACTTGATTACAAATGACGTCATAAAGGAAAACGTCCCTGATGGGCGGAACAGATATGACAGCTTGTTACACAAAAGAAAAGGGTCTGGGTTTGAGTGAAATAGCGGGAAGACTGAGGAACAAAGGGCGAAGCTGTGCTATCGTAAATACAGTATATTATGCATTCTAAATTACCGCCCATTTGGAAAATGCAATAAATATTTACTCTGAGCTGCGCTCAGTAGGTAGGTTGGTGGTAGATGGAAGGCCGTGTTGTCCAACCGAGTCCTTTGTCCTTTGAAGAATGTCTCTGGTTGTCAATTGGATACGTTGTAGTAACGTCGTACTCTGTCTGTTCCATCCTAACCCTCGTTTGCAGCGGCTGTTGCTAACTCAACGGCTAGTAGGTATCACTTCTGTAGTGAATAAGAGTTCAACGTTCATACCATTCGCAACCAAAGCTCACGCTGATGTAGTTATTATCTGAACCATTCTGACATCGGACCGTCGTCCCCACATCCTCGGAACAGGAGGTTATATTGTCGTCAAGGCTTTATATAGGAAGGGAGAGGAGGGCGTGTTTGAAAAGTTTTATAGCCCATGTCCATTCACAGGGGCGGGCCACTGATTGAGCAGAGCCCTACCTTATGAAAACCCAAATCTCACATTTTAGAAGCTAAAATCACATTTCATCCCATCACGAATAATTTCATATTCGAACATTTAAATTGAACAACAATTCCATGTGAATCCGATAACTCTGATGTGTAGACTTTCCACTGTAGAGTTTATGTCATCTTAACATCGATGAGAATGTCTCAGATGACAACCGAACTGACATCATATTCATTAAGTACCACCGCATATGTTCAATTGGTCACATTACCAGAATATAGTTCATTTCCCCCCACCTTCTGATGTTCCCAGAATCTATATGTTAACCACGGGTTTTGCAAATGTAACATCAGTAGGGTAGAGAGAGGAAAAGGGGGTGAAGAGGTATTTATGACTGTCATAAACCTACCCCCAGGCCAACATCCTGACACTTGCTTAGAGTTCACTTTTTGCAGTTTAGTCCAGGATGCTCTGGGCCAGACTTCAGACCTATCCAGACTGACTGGAAGGGGAACCATCTGGTTATTCTGAGAGTGTTTGATAGTTTGGCGCCCTTGGTCTAGCTAAGGGATGAAAAATAAGACGATTCTAACTTAAACTTGGGGGTCTGACAATGACACAAATCTTATTAGGTTGATTATCAATTTGGAAGAAAGAGTCCAAAATTATTTTTGAAAAATAATTTACAATAAAACACAGATGTGGAAATCTTTTGCCAAAAATAGATAAAGTTAGAAATTGAAACGCTTTTAGGTGTGTGCTGTTCTAAGCCATATGCTTTGATTCCCCCCTGTGTCCTCCAGAACCCCCGCGGCCTATCGCACCTCCTCAGCTGCTGGGCGTGGGGCCCACCTACCTTCTGATCCAGCTCAATGCCAACTCCATATTCGGGGACGGCCCCATCATTCTGAAGGAGGTGGAGTATCGCATGACATCAGGGAGCTGGATAGAGACCCATGCTGTCAACTCCCCTAACTACAAGCTGTGGCACCTGGACCCAGACACAGAGTACGAGATCCGTGTGCTGCTCACCAGACCAGGGGAGGGGGGCACCGGCCAGCCTGGACCACCTCTCATCACCAGGACAAAGTGTGCCGGTAAGTCTCCATCTCCGTTCTTCCTTTTTTTCCCGCAATTCTTTTTCATTCTGTCTTTTTCCTCTCCCTGTTACCTCTCTTCATCTCACTGCTCTGTGATATTTGCATACAGATAATTGCCTAGGGCCTTCTTATAAAACATAATTGGAAAAGCCAGGAAAAATAAACAAGGTTTCTGGTGGAGGTAGTGTCATGGCTGTCACTCACTAAGAGTTCCTCTCAGATCTAAGGAAATAAACTAACATGCTTTTCAGAACAATCCTTTCCAGTATTTACCCTGGGGTCCATGATGACAAACCTGCAAAAGGTATTCTCAATCATTTCTGCCAGGGCGGTGTGATACCCACACGCTTGGGTTGCCATGGCATCTGTATTAAGCAGCATACCAACAAAGCCAGGACTAGATAAAGAAGTTATATGGGGGAGCACGTAGTGGAGTGGTTGTGTTCGAAGAAGGAATCTGAAGATGGAAAGTGGTTATTAAGAAGGATGCAGAATGTATGCAGTGTTTCATTACTCTGGGCATTGCCTGTCCATCAGCCTGAGACACTATCCATCTATTCCCCTGCCTGGTGCTCAGGAGTGAATAGACCAGCTGTATTCCCAGATTGACATTCAGAGGGCAGACTGCAGTTTTGCGTTTACTCTTCTTGGCTACTGTCAGGGTTTAGAGGGAGATTTTCAGGGGATATAGTTCAGGTACAGCCCTGTAGGCTGCTTACAAGGAGATGTCTACTGTACAGTGCATTTGGAAAGTATTCAGACCCCTTGACTTTTTCCACATTTTGTTACCTTATCAGCCCATCATCAATCTAAACACAATGCCCCATAATCCACGGCATTGCAAGCAGTACCGGAGCGCCAAGTCTAGGACCAAAATGCTCAGCTTCTATCCCCAAGCCTTAAGACTGCTGAAGTATTAATCAAATGGCCACCTGAGCTATTTACTTGACCCTGCCTCCCCCCTTTGTTTTTACACTGCTGCTACTCGCTTTTTATTATCTTTGCATAGTCACTTTACAAATTACCTATACTAACTTGTACCCCCCACACATTGACTCGGTACCCCCTATATATAGCCTCGTTATTGTTATGTAATTTTCTTGTGTTACTTACAGTGTTTTAAAACTTTATTTTATTTAGTAAATACTTTCTTAACTCTATTTCTTGAACTGCATTGTGGGTTAAGGGCTTGTAAGTAAACATTTGATGGTGAGGTCTACTACACCTATTGTATTCTGCGCATGTGTCAAATAAAATTTGATTTGAATTCCAAAGCAAAAACAGGTTTTTAGACATTTTTGAAATACGTTTTCAGACCTTTTACTTTGTTGAAGCACCTTTGGCAGCAATTACAGCCTTGAGTGTTCTTGGGTATGACGCTACAAGCTTGGCACACCTGTGTTTGGGGAGTTTCACCCATTCTTCTCAGGAGATTGTTGCTACACAGTGATTTTTCCTGAAACCACTCCTGTGTTGTCTTGGATGTGTGCTTAGGGTCGTTGTCCTGTTGCAAGGTGAACCTTCGCCCCAGTCTGAGATCCTAAGTACACTGGAGCAGGTTCATCAAAGATCTCTCTGTACTTTGCTCCGTTCATCTTTCCCTTGATCCTGACTAATCTCCCCAGTCCATGCCGCTGAAAAACATCCCCACAACATGATGCTGCCACCACCATGCTTCACCTTCGGGATGGTGCCAGGTTTCCTCAGGCCAAAGAGTTACATTTTCCAGAGAATCTTGTTTCTCATGGTCTGAGTCCTTTAGCTGCATTTTGGCAAACTCCAAGCAGGCTGTCATGTGCCTTTTACTGGGGAGTGGCTTCCGTCTGGCCACTCTCATAACAAAGGGTCTGAATACTTATGTAACTATGGTATTTCTGTTTTTTTTTTTATGTGTGTAGATTGATGAGAGAAATTATTTAATCAATTTTAAGAATAAGGCTGTAATGTAACAAAGGGAAAAGTCCAGGGGTCTGAATACTTTGCGAATGCACTGTATGTCTCTGCCTTCATCCATCATAGACAATCATAATAATCTTCTCCTTGACCAAGTGAATTATGCTCTGCCCATGGAATTGGCAGGATTGTATTATACTGTATGTTTATGAAACTTTTTTATCAGTATCTTCCATTTCCCCTTAGTTTTCCTGAAATCTCTCTGCACTCTCCCACCTATCAAAAAAGGTAGGATTAGTTTGAAACATTAGTTTAATATAGACCCTAATATCCACAGCAAAAGGCACCCTTGGTGACTAGATAGCACATTTGAGAGATGTAGGCACCAAGCGTCTGTGTGGTCACAGTAAAACAGATTTTGATTACTGGGCTTACATTCAAATATTAGTCTAATATATACATACAGGATATATCGCTCAGGGATTTTTATAATGTTCTGTATGTATGCCATTGAGGCTTTTAAATTAGACTACTTTTCCCCTAAGATTCCCTTTGAGATTAATAGTTGAATTTAAATAGGATTTTAATGTCATAGTAAGGCACCATTTCAGCTAGTGTTTTCCAGCTTGTACCTGGAATCAAGTTGAATGATTGGAAGACGTCATTAAGGACGTTGTAGAAAAGTAACATCACGGGTGACAATCAAATAGTGTGTATCTTACATGACAGGGGACAGGGGAAGCAGGACATCCTGTTTTCTATCTGAAGCATAAATATTAAGCATCCTCCCCATCCCGGAATGGGTGCAGTGAGCAACTGTAGGCCAAGAATGGCAAACGATGCTCAGCGATGTATTATGTATGTCTTCGCCTCCTACACAGATAAAATAAACTTCCTGTCGCATTGTTTAACCTTTTTCTGTGAACTTCAGTTTATTTTCACTCCTACTATTATGATAAGGGAAAAAAGGAGAATGAAAATGACATGTGCTCCTGGGTAGCAGAGAGGTGGGGTGGCCCGCAGTCAATCTCACGTTTCCTGATTTGCAGGGTGAGCGAACGCATTCTGAAAATACTCAAGGCGCCTCTCCCCAGAGAGTTTGCGTTTGTATTTGTATTTATATTTTTCAACATGCTCCCCCATGTTATTTATTTCTTAAAAATATCAGGCCGTTTCAGCAAAATAACGTGTTGATCATTTGTCCGTGCTTCACTGTTAACAAAGAAACAATTCCAAGGCTGTGAAACTAAAGCTAATAAGTGCTGGTGCATGTTCCTGCCACCATGTATTACTGTATGGACTTCACATTCCTGATATTTCTCTTTCCCCACCATGTATTACTGTATGGACTTCACATTCCTGATATTTCTCTTTCCCCACCATGTATTACTGTATGGACTTCACATTCCTGATATTTCTCTTTCCCCACCATGTATTGCTGTATGGACTTCACATTCCTGATATTTCTCTTTCCCCACCATGTATTACTGTATGGACTTCACATTCCTGATATTTCTCTTTCCCCACCATGTATTACTGTATGGACTTCACATTCCTGATATTTCTCTTTCCCCACCATGTATTGCTGTATGGACTTCACATTCCTGATATTTCTCTTTCCCCACCATGTATTGCTGTATGGACTTCACATTCCTGATATTTCTCTTTCCCCACCATGTATTGCTGTATGGACTTCACATTCCTGATATTTCTCTTTCCCCACCATGTATTGCTGTATGGACTTCACATTCCTGATATTTCTCTTTCCCCACCATGTATTACTGTATGGACTTCACGTTCCTGATATTTCTCTTTCCCCACCATGTATTACTGTATGGACTTCACGTTCCTGATATTTCTCTTTCCCCACCATGTATTACTGTATACTTCACGTTCCTGATATTTCTCTTTCCCCACCATGTATTGCTGTATGGACTTCACGTTCCTGATATTTCTCTTTCCCCACCATGTATTGCTGTATGGACTTCACATTCCTGATATTTCTCTTTCCCCACCATATATTACTGTATACTTCACATTCCTGATATTTCTCTTTCCCCACCATGTATTGCTGTATGGACTTCACATTCCTGATATTTCTCTTTCCCCACCATGTATTACTGTATGGACTTCACATTCCTGATATTTCTCTTTCCCCACCATGTATTACTGTATGGACTTCACATTCCTGATATTTCTCTTTCCCCACCATGTATTGCTGTATGGACTTCACATTCCTGATATTTCTCTTTCCCCACCATATATTACTGTATACTTCACATTCCTGATATTTCTCTTTCCCCACCATTTATTGCTGTATGGACTTCACATTCCTGATATTTCTCTTTCCCCACCATGTATTGCTGTATGGACTTCACATTCCTGATATTTCTCTTTCCCCACCATGTATTACTGTATGGACTTCACATTCCTGATATTTCTCTTTCCCCACTATGTATTACTGTATGGACTTCACATTCCTGATATTTCTCTTTCCCCACCATGTATTGCTGTATGGACTTCACGTTCTGATATTTCTCTTTCCCCACCATATATTACTGTATACTTCACATTCCTGATATTTCTCTTTCCCCACCATGTATTGCTGTATGGACTTCACATTCCTGATATTTCTCTTTCCCCACCATGTATTACTGTATGGACTTCACATTCCTGATATTTCTCTTTCCCCACCATGTATTACTGTATGGACTTCACATTCCTGATATTTCTCTTTCCCCACCATGTATTGCTGTATGGACTTCACATTCCTGATATTTCTCTTTCCCCACCATGTATTGCTGTATGGACTTCACATTCCTGATATTTCTCTTTCCCCACCATGTATTGCTGTATGGACTTCACATTCCTGATATTTCTCTTTCCCCACCATGTATTACTGTATACTTCACGTTCCTGATATTTCTCTTTCCCCACCATTTATTGCTGTATGGACTTCACATTCCTGATATTTCTCTTTCCCCACCATGTATTACTGTATGGACTTCACATTCCTGATATTTCTCTTTCCCCACCATGTATTGCTGTATGGACTTCACGTTCCTGATATTTCTCTTTCCCCACCATGTATTGCTGTATGGACTTCACATTCCTGATATTTCTCTTTCCCCACCATTTATTGCTGTATGGATTTCACGTTCCTGATATTTCTCTTTCCCCACCATTTATTGCTGTATGGACTTCACGTTCCTGATATTTCTCTTTCCCCACCATGTATTACTGTATACTTCACGTTCCTGATATTTCTCTTTCCCCACCATGTATTACTGTATGGACTTCACGTTCCTGATATTTCTCTTTCCCCACCATGTATTGCTGTATGGACTTCACGTTCCTGATATTTCTCTTTCCCCACCATGTATTACTGTATGGACTTCACATTCCTGATATTTCTCTTTCCCCACCATGTATTGCTGTATGGACTTCACGTTCCTGATATTTCTCTTTCCCCACCATGTATTGCTGTATGGACTTCACATTCCTGATATTTCTCTTTCCCCACCATTTATTGCTGTATGGATTTCACGTTCCTGATATTTCTCTTTCCCCACCATTTATTGCTGTATGGACTTCACATTCCTGATATTTCTCTTTCCCCACCATGTATTGCTGTATGGACTTCACGTTCCTGATATTTCTCTTTCCCCACCATGTATTACTGTATACTTCACATTCCTGATATTTCTCTTTCCCCACCATGTATTGCTGTATGGACTTCACGTTCCTGATATTTCTCTTTCCCCACCATGTATTGCTGTATGGACTTCACATTCCTGATATTTCTCTTTCCCCACCATGTATTGCTGTATGGACTTCACATTCCTGATATTTCTCTTTCCCCACCATGTATTGCTGTATGGACTTCACGTTCCTGATATTTCTCTTTCCCCACCATGTATTACTGTATACTTCACGTTCCTGATATTTCTCTTTCCCCACCATGTATTACTGTATACTTCACGTTCCTGATATTTCTCTTTCCCCACCATGTATTGCTGTATGGACTTCACGTTCCTGATATTTCTCTTTCCCCACCATGTATTGCTGTATGGACTTCACATTCCTGATATTTCTCTTTCCCCACCATTTATTGCTGTATGGATTTCACGTTCCTGATATTTCTCTTTCCCCACCATGTATTACTGTATACTTCACGTTCCTGATATTTCTCTTTCCCCACCATGTATTACTGTATGGACTTCACGTTCCTGATATTTCTCTTTCCCCACCATGTATTACTGTATACTTCACGTTCCTGATATTTCTCTTTCCCCACCATGTATTACTGTATACTTCACGTTCCTGATATTTCTCTTTCCCCACCATGTATTACTGTATGGACTTCACGTTCCTGATATTTCTCTTTCCCCACCATGTATTACTGTATACTTCACCATATTTCTCTTTCCCCACCATGTATTACTGTATGGACTTCACGTTCCTGATATTTCTCTTTCCCCACCATGTATTGCTGTATGGACTTCACATTCTTGATATTTCTCTTTCCCCACCATGTATTACTGTATGGATTTCACGTTCCTGATATTTCTCTTTCCCCACCATGTATTACTGTATGGATTTCACGTTCCTGATATTTCTCTTTCCCCACCATATATTACTGTATACTTCACGTTCCTGATATTTCTCTTTCCCCACCATGTATTACTGTATGGACTTCACATTCTTGATATTTCTCTTTCCCCACCATGTATTACTGTATGGACTTCACGTTCCTGATATTTCTCTTTCCCCACCATGTATTACTGTATACTTCACGTTCCTGATATTTCTCTTTCCCCACCATGTATTGCTGTATGGACTTCACATTCCTGATATTTCTCTTTCCCCACCATGTATTGCTGTATGGACTTCACATTCCTGATATTTCTCTTTCCCCACCATGTATTGCTGTATGGACTTCACGTTCCTGATATTTCTCTTTCCCCACCATGTATTACTGTATACTTCACGTTCCTGATATTTCTCTTTCCCCACCATGTATTACTGTATACTTCACGTTCCTGATATTTCTCTTTCCCCACCATGTATTGCTGTATGGACTTCACGTTCCTGATATTTCTCTTTCCCCACCATGTATTGCTGTATGGACTTCACGTTCCTGATATTTCTCTTTCCCCACCATTTATTGCTGTATGGACTTCACGTTCCTGATATTTCTCTTTCCCCACCATTTATTGCTGTATGGACTTCACATTCCTGATATTTCTCTTTCCCCACCATGTATTGCTGTATGGACTTCACATTCCTGATATTTCTCTTTCCCCACCATGTATTACTGTATACTTCACGTTCCTGATATTTCTCTTTCCCCACCATGTATTACTGTATACTTCACATTCCTGATATTTCTCTTTCCCCACCATTTATTGCTGTATGGACTTCACGTTCCTGATATTTCTCTTTCCCCACCATGTATTACTGTATACTTCACGTTCCTGATATTTCTCTTTCCCCACCATGTATTACTGTATGGACTTCACGTTCCTGATATTTCTCTTTCCCCACCATGTATTGCTGTATGGACTTCACGTTCCTGATATTTCTCTTTCCCCACCATGTATTGCTGTATGGACTTCACGTTCCTGATATTTCTCTTTCCCCACCATTTATTGCTGTATGGACTTCACATTCCTGATATTTCTCTTTCCCCACTATGTATTACTGTATGGACTTCACGTTCCTGATATTTCTCTTTCCCCACCATTTATTGCTGTATGGACTTCACATTCCTGATATTTCTCTTTCCCCACCATTTATTGCTGTATGGACTTCACATTCCTGATATTTCTCTTTCCCCACCATTTATTGCTGTATGGACTTCACATTCTTATTTCTCTTTCCCCACCATTTATTGCTGTATGGACTTCACGTTCCTGATATTTCTCTTTTCCCCACCATTTATTGCTGTATAGACTTCACATTCCTGATATTTCTCTTTCCCCACCATGTATTACTGTATACTTCACGTTCCTGATATTTCTCTTTCCCCACCATGTATTACTGTATGGACTTCACGTTCCTGATATTTCTCTTTCCCCACCATGTATTGCTGTATGGACTTCACGTTCCTGATATTTCTCTTTCCCCACCATGTATTGCTGTATGGACTTCACGTTCTGATATTTCTCTTTCCCCACCATTTATTGCTGTATGGACTTCACGTTCCTGATATTTCTCTTTCCCCACCATTTATTGCTGTATGGACTTCACATTCCTGATATTTCTCTTTCCCCACCATTTATTGCTGTATGGACTTCACATTCCTGATATTTCTCTTTCCCCACCATTTATTGCTGTATGGACTTCACATTCCTGATATTTCTCTTTCCCCACCATTTATTGCTGTATGGACTTCACATTCCTGATATTTCTCTTTCCCCACTATGTATTACTGTATGGACTTCACGTTCCTGATATTTCTCTTTCCCCACCATTTATTGCTGTATGGACTTCACATTCCTGATATTTCTCTTTCCCCACCATTTATTGCTGTATGGACTTCACATTCCTGATATTTCTCTTTCCCCACCATTTATTGCTGTATGGACTTCACATTCCTGATATTTCTCTTTCCCCACCATTTATTGCTGTATGGACTTCACATTCCTGATATTTCTCTTTCCCCACCATTTATTGCTGTATAGACTTCACATTCCTGATATTTCTCTTTCCCCACTATTTTCTCTAATACTATTGTAGCAGTGTTAAAATGGGTGGTTCCGTTAGTGTCTGGTTGATTTTTATGGGGGTGGCATTCATACCATGTTGTTATGGGTCCCAGTAAATTAAGCAGATGTCATGCACCACCATGGTTCCCACCTGTACTTAATTCCCCCTGACTGCCTGAGACCACATAGACTAACCCGCAAGCCCTCCGTTTTCCTAACATAAGCACTGCCAAGAAGATAAAATTGGAGGTTCAGCTTGCCTGATGACATCACCAGATAGTAAATAAGTTAATAGAACAATAACAAAAATAGTTCCAAACCTCTCTGCCAATAACCTCAATTGTTTTGTTTTCCCCTACCTACTTTAAAGACCACTCCCAGACAATCCTAGCAAAATTCTTGCTCAATCGTTTTTTGCTAAAAAGCTATTTGTTTCATTTTTACAATTTTAATGGAGAACTATTACAGTAAGGTACTTAATTGTTACCCAGAAGTAAGTTTGTATTGCTATAAAAATAGCTGCATTGGGACTTTAAAGGATACCTTCAACTGGACATTTGAAATATAAGATATAACTCATCATAAGCTCATGTTGAGCTATGAATGTTAGGTTACTCAATATGGGTTCCATGATTGGCAGACTGAGCAGAGGCTTCATTTGGACCAGTTTCTTATTGAAAAGACAGTTTCAGCAGTCCACCTCACTCTATGCTCCAAGGACCTAATGTGGTTTCCATACCGCTGCCTGCTCAAAAAACTCCTCAGCTGGAAATCAGATTGTGTATAATGAAATTAACAGACCCCTCTGTTCAAAATACCCTGTGGTGGTTTCACCGGAGAGTGTTAAAATGTTGTCACCTTTTTAAATTCAAACCGGAAACACTGTATCGAGTGTAGAGGATGTGTTAGAGTTTTTAAGTTGACACTTGCGCTAGAACAGTTTCCTGCATGACAGGCAGGCAGGGGAAATGAATGCTCTTAGTACGCCAATGCACCATACGGCTTTGATTTGCCTGTACTCATGCCATGCATTTGTACTAGCCTCTCCAAGAACACCGATTGCCATCTGTAACCAACCTGATTTGGTTTTAACCCTCTAGAGTCTAAGTCCTGTCTAACCCGGGTCTAAGCTAACATATGGAATTCTTTTAAGATGGTCATACCAAGGATCATTTAGCTATTTAGAACAATACATTGGATGAAACATTGAATTTGGCATTACTGCTATTAGCCAATAGAAATGCATTGAATAACACTTCATGGAACAACAGATCCTTGAAAAACAGAGAAAGCTGTCTTGTTCAGATGCTACAGACGTTTTTGTGAGAAGACCGATTTTCAGGGTGTCTAATGGTCTAACAAACACCACTCTAGCTCTGCCACCTTTTACAGCAGATGTGGAAGGGCGATATGGACGGTTTTGGTGGATTGAGACGCAGCTCATCTCTTGCTTAAACATACGGATTTTGATTGGGATTTTTGCATTATGTTAATTCGATTTCTGCAAGGGCGCGGAAATGGTAGGTTAAGTTAAGGGTTTTACATGTCTGAACAAGTTGTGCTTTCAGAGCATCACAGGCAAGTATAATCTCTTGAAGCCAGTTTAAAAAGCAATTAACTCTGCAGCACCACCAGCTAGCGCGCTGCTTGGTCCTCAGCCATTTACATTAGCCTCGCCCCTCCAGATAGACGAGTCCTGAGCTTCAGTAATACCACCCTTAACATTGAAGCGCATTGGGATGGAGCAAGAGTAGCCATGGATCTGACTCAAATAGCACCCTATTCCCTATTTAGTGCACTACTTTTGACCAGAGCCCTATGGGATCCACTATGGGCTCTGGTCAAAAGTAGTGCACTAAATAGGGAATACGGTGTAATTTGGGACGGATGCCGTGTCTGGGCTGAGCTGCGGCTGATGTATCCACAGTCCAGTAACTGCTATAGTGTCAGGCTCCCTTTGCCTGATAGTCAGAACAGAAGCCTGTGTATCAGGGAGGTGTTTCAGCACCACTCCTTCAGTGTTTTCTCCAAGGACCTCAGTCAGTGTGATAGTCAGGACGTCACGCCCATGGCAAGACACCAATCCAATTAGTAAAGGTAATAGAGGACCACGAGTGGCTGACCATCATATTGCTGATTACACAGAAAAAAAGGTGTACAAAATGACCTCTCTGAGCTGACGTTTGCAGTGGCAGGCCTTTTATTGAGGCAATTTCAATTAAGTTATCGGCAGCCCTTCAGATGAACAGTAGAGCCAATAACATCCTAAGTAGAGCCAAGGTCAACAGTTCAACATGCCCTATGTATCTGAAATGAAAGCATTCATTCAGGAATTTTCCACTTTTCGCTAATGTGTATGCTTTCGCTAATTGTCAGCATCTATTTGCTGAAAGCCGAATGGACCAACAATTAGGAGTCTCACGACAAACTTTCTCACCACAACGGCTGTGTTTAGTGATGCAGTGAGGGCTATTTCCTCTCAGGTACCAACACAAAAGCCTCCACCCCCATATGAACATTGACTTTTCACACATTATCAATGCTCAGTCTTAGATATTGATTTTGTTGGGGCCCTGCAGGCAGAAATACTATTAAGGGATCTAATTTTATCTGCCAATGATTATTTGAGTTCTGCATTCATTTCAAAAACCCTTAAAGCAATGGAGTTTAGTTTGTTTTGCCGTGTGAATGATTGTTCCTGGAAAACGGTGTGATTATGGCTCCCATTGATGTTATTAACATCCTGGAGTACACTGGGATTAATACTATTGATCTAGGTACTCAGTCTGTACTCTCCACTTGACACCTTTGAAAATAACCACACACACACACACACACACACACACACACACCTGTTTATGTTACTACTGATCTACCTCCGAGGTACTAGTGCTTCTATAAGGATTAATCCCTATAACGTTAGCTTAGAGACTGAGACTGACACCACTGGTTGTGGGGTCGTCCGTGGGCCAGGGGAAAGTTTCACACGATCATCCTGCCAAAATACCCAGACATTCTAAAAGGCACTGGAAGCTGAGATTGGGATATTTGTGTAATAAATGCACATGATGATACAGTATCAGAATGTGAGAGCGAAACAGTGAGACCCACTGTGTGTGGAATGATCAAAACATTAGTCGTTGGAATTCAGTAATATTAATCATAGCTGGTCGTTGTCCTGGTGGTAGCAGTCACATTTGGGATCATACTCTAGAGTATGTGGTAGAGTTGTGCATGTGTTGGTGTGACTCCCTACTGGAACATGATATTTTGGGGTTTGAGAGATTCAAAGGGGAGAGGAAATGCATTCCAACTGTCAAATTAGTTTGATAAATGACTGTCAACCAGTGTGTGGCAAGGGACAGGAAGTTGGTAGATGACTTTCCTTCCCTCAGGCGTTTCCAGAGAGTCTCCTGTGATAGGCATGGCATTATTCTTTCCACCCCCAACATGGGAGTCAAAGAAACAGGAGGCTGAGGGGGTAGAAGATGATGAATCATAAGAAATGTTGTTCAGACACTTTGACAATCCACACAGGACTACTGAAACATGGACTCTGATGTATTATTTAAATGCACACTGTTTGGCATGGGTGGTAAATAGAGTTTCCTCTCTGTGTTGTTCCTCTCGTGTTACATCTAATATTTCATACCATACATACAGCTCAGACCTGGCATAAAAACAAGTCCATCCTTTTGTCAATAAGACTCACTGTCAGCAGAGGAGGTGGATATAGTGTTTCTCCTCCAAGGCAACTGTGTAATCACCTCATTTGAGTAGGAAGCACCTCTCTTTCTCTCTTCCTTAACTTTTCCAAGTCCCCTGGCCAGTGTTCTCAACTAATGCAACACTGCTGGAGCTCTGGGAAAATAATGTGGGATCTTCTATCTATAAATCCTCTTATTTGCTTGTTTACTCCATTTTTAATCACAAGCACCTCCGAATAATCCTGCTTTGTGACTCAAGGGGATGTTTTTGTATTTGTTGTGTTTTCCCCGCTGCCTTCCAAACCATTTTGACTGTATGTTGATTATTATTAATTGTGTAGCTGTGCAGTGCTTCTCAGCATATAATGATGCAAACACAGGAATGCTTACTCTAAAATAGGAAGGAGGCCAGCTTTTATTTCATCATGATAAAGGAGGATATTTACAAAGCAAAGCCATTTGTCCTGTCTCATTCCACACCGGGCATTGGAAAGAGAGGGCGAACAATTCATATCAATTAAGATGGATTTAATGTGTCATGACGTTATATCTGCCGCATTAAAACACATTATTTGACTTGACCACCTTAGGGGCAATGTTCTGTATGATTAAAAATCTAGTTAATTTTTTTTGTTGTGTATTTTTGCTTCTATAATTGCCCCTGATGGTTTGAGAGAAAGTCTGTGAGATTGGTCAGATCTGTAGGTCATGTGTTATTTACAGCCCAGTAATTGAATGGGGTGCCCTGTCTATGGAGAACCCCAAGCAACTTCATTTGAGTTTTTATCCATATATTTATCTTCATCTTTTCTTCACTTCCTTACTCAACCTCTCTGGTATCACTTGCTCTCTTTGCCATCCATTAAAGATAGCGTATTCTACTCTGTATGCTAATGCATGACTCGAATCAATGTCTTTCCATTGAGGATACTGTATTGTGCTGCTACTACATGGATCTACAGTTGAAGTCGGAAGTTTATATACACTTAGGTTGGAGTAATTAAAATTCATTTTTCAACCACTCCACAAAAAAAATTGCAGACCTCCACAAGTCTGGTTCATCCTTGGGAGCAAGGATGCCAGACTATGGTTTGCAACTGCACAAGATTATACTTTTTGGAGAAATGTCCTCTGGTCTGATGAAACAAAAACAGAACTGTTTGGCCATAATGACCATCGTAATGTTTGGAGGAAAAAGGGGGAGGCCTGCAAGCTGAAGGACACCATCCCAACCGTGAAGAACGGGGGTGGCGGCTTCATGTTGTGGGGGTGCTTTGCTGCAGAAGGGACTGGTGCACTTCACAAAATAGATGGCATCATGAGGTAGGAAAATTATGTGGATATATTGAAGCAACATCTCAAGACATCAGTCAGGAAGTTAAAGCTTGGTTGCAAATGGGTCTTCCAAATGGACAATGACCCCAAGCATTCTTCCAAAGTTGTGGCAAAAAGGCTTAGTCAAGATATTGGAGTGGCCATCACAAAGCTCTGATCTCAATCCTATAGAATATTTGTGGGCAGAACTGAAAAAGCATGTGCGTGTTACACCAGCTCTGTCAGGAGGAATGGGCCAAAATGTACGCTTGTGGACGCTTGTGGATGGCTACCCAAAAGGTTTGACCCAGGTTAAACAATTTAAAGGCAATGCTACCAAATACTGAGTGAATGTAAACGTCTGACCCACTGGGAATGTGATGAAAGAAATCAAATAAAAGCTGACATTAAAGCTGTAATAAATAATTGTCTCTATTATTCGGACATTTCACATTCTTAAAATAAAGTGGTAATCCTAACTGACCTAAAACAGCGAATTTTTACTGGGATTAAATGTCAGGAATTGTGAAAAACTGAGTTTAAATGTATTTGCTAAGGTGTATGTTAACTTCCGACTTACAGGGGCAGTATTGAGTAGCTTGGATGAATAAGGTGCCCAGAATAAACGGCCAGATCCTCAGTCCCAGATGCTAATATATGCATATGATTAGTACATTTCGATAGAAAAAACTCTGAAGGTTCTAAAACTGTTTGAATGATGTCTGTGAGTATAACAGAACTCATAGTGCAGGCAAAAACCTGAGAAAAAAATCCAAACAGGAAGTGGGAAATCTGAGGTTTGTAGATTTTGAACTCAGCCCTATCGAATACACAGTGGGATATGGTTCAAGTTGCACTTCCTAGAGCTTCCACTAATGTCAACCGTCTTTAGAGACTTGAATGAGGCTTCTCCTGTGATGTGGAGTCCATGGTCTGGCAGAGAGCCAGGTCCTGGTCACGCGCATTTCACATGAGAGCGACCTGCGTTCTATGGCTTTTCTACAGACAATGGAATTCTCCGGTTGGAACGTTATTGAAGATTTATGATAAAAAAAACATCCTAAAGATTGATTATATAATATACTTAGTTTGAAATGTTTCTACGACCTGTAATATAACTTTTTGAACTTTTCGTCCGACGTTCGGCTGGACCTCCGTAACAAAAGTAGCTACTTGGACATAAATAATGGACATTATCGAACAAATCAAACATTTATTGTGGAACTAGGATTCCTGGGAGTGCATTCGGATGAAGATCATCAAAGGTAAGGGAATATTTCTGATGTTATTTCTGATTTCTGTTGACTCCAGCATGGCGGATAATTTTTATTTTTCTGAGCACCGTTCTCAGATTATTGCATGATTTGCTTTTTCCGTAAAACTTTTTTGTAATCTGACACAGCGGTTGCATTAAGGAGAGGTATATCTATAATTCCATGTGTAACACTTGTATTTTCATCAACAGTTATGATGAGTATTTCTGTAAAATTGATGTGGCAATGCAAAATCACTGGATATTTTTGGAACTAGTGCATGTAACGTGGCAATGCAAAATCCATTTTTTTCATATAAATATTAACTTCATCAAACAAAACATACATGTATTGTGTAACATGAAGTCCTATGAGTGTCATCTGATGACGATCTTCAAAGGTTAGTGATTAATTTTATCTCTATTTGTGCTTTTTGTGACTCCTATCTTTGGCTGGAAAAATGGCTGTGTTTTTCTGTGGCTTGGTGGTGACCTAACATAATCGTTTGTGGTGCTTTCGCTGTAAAGCCTATTTGAAATCGGACACTGTGGTGGGATGAACAACAAGATTACCTTTTAAAATGGTATAAGATACATGTATGTTTGAGGAATTTTAATTATGAGATTTCTGTTGTTTTGAATTTGGCGCCCTGCACTTTCACTGGCTGTTGTCATATCGATCCCGTTAACGGGATTGCAGCCCTAAGAAGCTAGACCTCGAAGTCCGTTCCACTGGGGACTAATTCAGACCTGGACCACCAGGTGGGTACAATTAATTATTATGTATAACAGAAAAACCAGTCGTCTGGACCATTTCTAAGCCTTGCTCACACTGCAGACTGTAATGCTCAATACAGTTTTGTTACAAGTGACCAACTCAGATCTGTGTTTGTTCAGACAGCAGTCATTCGCTAACATGGCTACGCTAGTTGTCATAGTAAGGACGTGCGTGTGCACAGTGGTTTAGGCTGATTGGTGGTGGTGCTTCCTATCACTCAGAAGTTAAGTAGCAAACTATGGCGACAACAATGCCTGCCATGGATGTGCCCCAGTTGCTTTGAATGTTCAAAATAATAGCGTAAGATCACTTCTAAAGCCTCAAAGGATAAGATTATCCAACTTTCAAGACGAAGCCTTTTTGTCTAGCCTCAGCAATCCACTAGCTAGCTAGGTAGATGTTTAGCTTTTGAGCACATTTACTAATTTGTTTGTAAACAATTAACAAACTAGTTAACTACCACATGTTTTTGTCAAACTGTCAATAGAGCAGCTAGCAAGCAACAAGTTATGCCAAATAAGAGTCTAAAAACCACTTGAGGGCAAATACATTTGATTTGACCGTTCAGACACAAGTTGCATGGCCAGAAATCAGATTTGTGTATGACAGGTGTGTTAGCTGGGGCTGTGGACAAAGTGTAACACCAATCAGGCAGAAGTGTGCGACACTGTGATGTCGATGGATCTTAAATTGATCTAATGAGGGTAAGGAGCCAGAGGAAAGTGTCCTCCCAAACACCAGTAGAAGCAGCACATCTATTTGGCCAGAATGTGGGCTAGGCCTTAGGGTGTGCAGTGCGTCATTAATTGGAGAACTCTCAGTAAAATGAAAACACAAGGGAATCGGGAGACGCTTTGCTCTGTCTTTGAGAGCTGGTCAGCAGCATTTGAGACGCCATTGAAGGACTAACTTATAAAATGTGCACCCAGGGGCTCCCCCAGGACCGAGTTTTGGAAAGCCTGATTTAGCAGAAGCGTAGTGAGTGCATACATTTGTATATATATTTTTTGTGCTGGTACCCCGTTGGAATTAACTGAGCCACAAGGGACAGGCTTTTGCCATACTGTAATCATTTCACCACTATGGCCTATTTATTACCTCACGCCACTTATCCTACCTCATTTGCACACACTATATATAGACTTTCTCTATTGTATTATTGACTATGTTTGTTTATTCCATGTGTAACTCTGATGTTGTTGTTTGTGTCACACTGCTTTGCTTTATCTTGGCCAGGTCGCAGTTGTAAATGAGAACTTGTTCTCAACTAGCCTACCTGGTTAAATAAAGGTGAAATAAAATTATTATTTTTTTAAAGGCTGGAAGCCCAGTGGGAGATGTGGCTCTATTTTTATATTTTCTTCGGCCTTTTGACCTGTCGTAACTCTCTGTGATTGTTTATATTTACTCAGAGACATGGGCTACATTAAATAAATGTATTACAACACAGGCCTTACCTGCAGCCCTCTTTAGATTGAAGTGTGTGCCCTCGCAATGCTTTCTGTCCAGAGAAGAGGCCTCCTTGGCTGCAGGCCAAGATCAACACATGACCCACAGTGCACCTTTCCCACTCCGAAAGGATGCTGATTTCCCCTCATTTCCCAGCATTAATTTAAAGAGTAGAGTGCACACATACAGACATGCTCTCTCATATGCACAGTTAGACACACTTGGATAACTGAAATCAATTCTGAGCCGTAAGTAAATTAAAACAATTAATTGAACATTTGGTTTGTCCTTGTGCTGACAGACACTATTGAATGATTTTGTGCTTTTGTTGAAAGCATAATACGCAATGTTATTGTCTCAGCTAAAATAAATTACATTCATACACTGTACCAAAAAAATTACATGGAAGGAGCTAGTGAATAGCAGTTCTCATGATGAGACAATAGACTATTTGTTATTGGTCAGGTGCCCAGAGAAAAACATCTCAACATTTCAAACCAAATAGTTCTTGTCAATTTTGTTGTTTTTTCCAACAAAAACAATGTATGATTTTATTCCATCTACTTTCACCACATCCATACTTTCATATCTAAGCAAATGAAATTGTATTATTGGTGATACAGACCCTTCTTTGGATTCCCATTATGACAGGTGGTAATCCTCAGAAAGCCTCTTTTTGAATAGTTAAAGTGCAGGGAAGCTCTGTATTCTCTCTCCCTGCCATAGGAGCATGCCTGGGAGTTATCACTCATTCTTGTGAAATAACAACAGTCATTCCACCAAGTGTCTGTCCACAAATGTATAAATCTGAGCAATTGTCCCAATGCCCTGCGGCAGCTTTCCTGACTATCTCATCTTTCCAGGCTGAGGCCTTTTAAATAGGCGGTAGTAATGAATTGCCAGGGATGGCCCTGGCTCTGTGGTGCACCGCGCAGCGTGCAGAGGTCTTTATCTACTCCACAACACCGCCACGCGTACCACTGTTAGGGAACAGTGGTACGCGTCGCGGTGTTGTGGAGTAGATAAAGGTGATTAGTGATTAATTTTTGTTCAACAGTTAGGCCCGGTGCCTTCTGCTGCATAAACAAGACTTGTCAGTGGGACCACAGATCCTTTCAACAAACATTATGAAGTTGCTCAGATGATCTGTATGTGAGACGGAAATGTTATTTAAATGTAAATGACTTATTTTCTGCTCTGTTCAGGAATATTTTTGTGATCCAGCCACACATTGCTTGCTCATTATGTTGAGACAAAAACATGATCTATCTCTTTACTCCGGATGTGAGGAACACAGGGCGGCCTTCCATGTAAATCATAAATATTAATGTCAATACCTCTATGATATTGTGCAGAAACATGTATGTGCCTCATACACCAGTTGCCAGAATAATAGTACATGTGTTATTGAATGTAGGTTGCTAAATCATTACTACCCGGAACTTCCTCATAAAACCATTACTCTGCATATTGTTTTGACTGCCTGTTTGTGAACTGTGATACATTTGTTTGTCTTTAATGATATTTACCTACAGTATATCCACCTGTACTAGATCTAAGGATGTGTGTTTACTCTACTCCTTTAGAATGCTTATCAACTTCCTCACAGGCTCTGCAGTATAAATTTCAAACAAGGAAACGGGGACGGATGTGTGGCTTTTGAGCTTCAGTACCTGGCGATTTCTTAGTCTCCTCCCACCTCTTCCCTCTTTCTTTCTTTTTCTCTCTCTTCTCCACCCTCCCTCTGGCTCTTTCTCCCGCTCTCATTCTGTCTTCCTCAGACTACTGCAATTTCAGTACAATTAAAGATCACAGGAATATAGACTTGTAGTTAGAGAGTTTCCATTCCAGTGTATATGATACTCAACTCCTCTACCATTCTACTGTGGTTAATACCATACCACATCAATATGCTATGTAAGATAAGGTACTAGCTATAGGTAACTGCCAAAATAAAGGAAACAGCAACATAAAGTGTCTTAATAAGGCAATGGACCACCAAGAGCTGCCAGAACAGCTTCAATAGTCTTTGCATGGATTCTATAAGTGTCTGGAACTCTATTGGAGGGATGCGACACCATTCCATGAGGAATTCCATCATTTGGTGTTTTGTTGATGGTGGTGGAAAACACTGTCTCAGACGCCACTCCAGAATATCCCATAAGTGTTCAGTTGGGTTGAGAACTGGTAATACACACACACACACACACACACACACACACACACACACACACCCTAGACTCCTTTGAGACCCCTCTTTCAAAGTAACTGAGATCTCTTCTTCTAGCCATGGTTGCCAAAATAATGGTCTGCCCAGCATTTTTATACATGACCCTAAGCATGATGGGATGTTAATTGCTTAATTAACTCAGGAACCACACCTGTGTGGATGCACCTGCTTTCAATATATTGTATTTTGTATGCCTCATTTACTCGTGTTTTCTTTTTTTTGGCAGTTACCTGTACTTTCTTGGGACTTGGTTATCTGAGGTGAGATGCACTGTACAGTAGGTAATTCCATTAATCAGATGGACTCTACATAGACTGTAGTTATCCCTCCACGTAATACATTAGTACTCACTTAGCCCCCGTAGTCATCCATCACATTTTGAGATGAATAACAGATGACAGAGATGGAATACGCTGCCCTACCTAACATTTTGCTCCTGCCAACATTGGGTAATCTGTGACTGGGCTTGTTTTAAGGATTTATCTGGTTCCTTTCTCCCAGTGATTTGTGGTGATGCTGTTTATTTAGGGATGTATGGATCACTCAGCCTCCTGTGTAAATGGCATTGCCGCGTATGGGAATAGACCTCATATTTCACCGCTAACAGTCTTACTGTACCTGCTGCTGTTAAACTACTACACCCATTATCAGCCACGGTCAAAGAGGGACCTACTCTCCGTAATGGGTGGAAGTTCATGGAGGAATGTGTAGGGGTAGTGACAGTGGAGCAGCTTTCTGCTTGTCCCGGGGCTGTAAACCTCCTCAGAAGCCATTAGATTAATTGTCAGTGACTTGGAAGTAGCGAGTCTAGTGACTGCTGTGTTGTGAATGCCTGGGCACCGTGACTTAATATGTACAAACATTTCACATCCACTCCGTAGTAGTGTGGTTTGTCAGGTCGTATGCCTGACGCAAGCAAAAAGGGTTGTGTGTGTAATCAAAACGCATGAGGTGGCCATGTCTTCACAGCAGCACAGAATACCCCCTCCAAACATTTATTTAGAGTACATAAGCACACACGCAGGCACGCACAAACACACTGAAGTACTTTAGTCTCAGACCGTGAAAGTTATGTATAGCCTGGATGCATGTTTCAGTCTACCTTTGGTGATATCAAAAACTCAGATTTTTCATTACTGGTGGAAATGAATATGCAGATAAAAGTTTAGGTAATTTCAAATGCAAAACTGAAATATGACCTTGTTTTTTTTATCTCTTCCTATCAGGCTACAGTATATAGAGTATGTACTCCATTATATCTCTCATAATAGTTTCCATGTTAGAAGGTGTAGTACCAAATGGTGCTCTTATTTACAGCTTCATCCAGAGAACGCCCTACTCTGATTCTGTTGATTGAAAATCTTTGTTTGGTACAGAAAATCACGAGGATGAAAATCATATCCGCCCCCTCCTTTATTACAATTTCTCTAGTGCTCGTGGTAACTGTGTGGGTAATTGATATGATACCAGAGTGACACACACAGCGTTTCATTTCCCCGGGAGGAGTAGTGAGAATTTGTTTTTTCGCTTTTTTCAGCAGAGGCAACAATCTCTGTTCCTTTACTTTATCTTTTCTTCAAGGTGTTTTTTATTCTATCTTCTCCTTCTCCCGAAGAAGTGATTTATTGTTACCTTTCTGAGGAGAATAAAAGGTGGATTATAATCAAGTTTAGGATGGACTGGGAGGTTAGTCCGAATGGTGGCGTGCCCGGCCCCTGGAAATGGCTTACACAGAAAATGGATGGAAAATTGGTTGATTGCAGGTGAAGGAAATCCTGTGTCCTCATAGTGACCACTGTCAGCAAGGTAACAAAATGATTACGGTCTCCTCCTCATCCTCCTCCTCCTCCACTCTGCAAGTTTGGGATAAACAAGTCTATTTAAGAAGCAGTTCACATCTTCAAAACACATGCAGATTAAAATCTGAAATAGTTAATGGTTAGTGAAGGGTGACATATTTCCACACAGTGTAGGCTATGTGGTTGATTATGATCCAAGGAGCTCCAGGTAGAAGCAACCCTGATGGGGCTCTCCAGTCATAGGGCCGTGGTAGAACCAGGAACAGGAAGTTGGATATGGCTGACAGAAGGTCAGTATTCTAGGACCACCATGTATTTCCGAGGTGGACTTCACACAGAGGGGCTGACAAGGGATACAGAGAATGCTTACCTTGTTTTACAGTGGACATTATCAATTAAAATAAACTAGTTATGAGTGTAAAAAAAAAACACTTTCCTAATATTGAGTTGTGCACCCTTTTTTCCCTCAGAAACGACTCAATTCGTCAGGACATGGACTCTACAAGGTGTCGAAAGCGTTACACAGGGATGCTGGCCCATGTTGACTCCAAGGCTTCCCACAGTTGTGTCAAGTTGACTGTATGCCCTTTGAGTGGTGGACCATTCTTAATATAAATGGGAAACTGTTGAGAGTGGAAAAACCCAGCAGCGTTGCAGTTCTTGACATACTCAAACTGATGAGCCTGGCACCTACTACCATACTCCAAATCTTTTGTCTTGCCCATTCACCCACTGAATGGCACACATACACAATCCATGTCTTAAGGTTTAACAATCCTTCTTTAATTTCTTGCGGCGAGCCATCCCGCATCCGGGATCGTGAATACAGCCCCAAGCTCATTACCATAACGCAACGTTAACTATTCATGAAAATCGCAAATGAAATGAAATCAATATGCTAGCTCTCAAGCTTAGCCTTTTGTTAACAACACTGTCATCTCAGATTTTCAAAAATATGCTTCCCAACCATAGCAAAACTAGCATTTGTGTAACAGTATTGATAGCTATTGATAACTTGCATTAGCATTTAGCGTTAGCATTCAGCAGGCAACATTTTCACAAAAAACAGAAAACCATTCAAATAAAATCATTTACCTTTGAAGAACTTCAGATGTTTTCAATGAGGAGACTCTCAGTTAGATAGCAAATGTTCAGTTTTTCCTGAAAGATTATTTGTTTAGGAGAAATCGCTCCATTTTGTGCGTCACGTTTAGCTACTAAAAAACCTGTATCCAGGATTGTGTAAATCTATCCGCAAGCTCATTAGCATAACACAACGTTAACTATTCATGAAAATCGCAAATGAAATGAAATCAATATGCTAGCTCTCAAGCTTAGCCTTTTGTTAACAACACTGTCATCTCAGACTTTCAAAAATATGCTTCTCAACCATAGCAAAACTAGCATTTAGCGTTAGCATTTAGCATTAGCATTTAGCGTTAGCATCAGCAGGCAACATTTTCACAAAAACCAGAAAAACATTCAAATAAATAATTTACCTTTGAAGAACTTCGGATGTTTTCAATGAGGAGACTCTCAGTTAGATAGCAAATGTTCAGTTTTTCCTGAAAGATTATTTGTGCAGGAGAAATCGGTCCGTTTGGTGCGTCACGTTTGGCTACCAAAAAAACTGAAAATTCAGTTTTTAATTTTTTACAAATTAACTATATAATATCGACTGAAACATGGCAAACGTTGTTTAGAACCAATCCTCAAGGTGTTTTTCACATATCTCTTCGATGATATATAGTTTGTGGAAGTGTGCTTTCCCCTCAGAATCCCATGGCAAAATGCCTGCAGCTGAAGATTACGGAACAATTTAGACAAAGGACACAGGGCGGACCCCTGGCAAATGTAGTCTCTTATGGCCAATCTTCCAATGATATGCCTACAAAGACGTCACAATGCTGCAGACATCTTGGACGAATGGCAGAGAGCTTAGGCTCATTCATGGCACATTCACAGCCATACATATGGCCTGCTCGCCTCCCTACCACTGAGGAAGTACAGTTCCCGCTCAGCCCAGTCAAAACTGTTCGCTGCTCTGGCTCCCCAATGGTGGAACACACTCCCTCACGACGCCAGGACAGCGGAGTCAATCACCACCTTCCGGAGACACCTGAAACCCCACCTCTTTAAGGAATACCTAGGATAGGATAAAGTAATCCTTCTCACCCCCCCCCCCCTTAAAAGATTTAGATGCACTATTGTAAAGTGGCTGTTCCACTGGATGTCATAAGGTGAATGCACCAATTTGTAAGTCGCTCTGGATAAGAGCGTCTGCTAAATGACTTAAATGTAAATGTAAATATAAGGAGACGATGGGAAACAGAGCCTCAAAAATTCTGCTCATTTCCTGTTTGAGGTTTCATCTTGGTTTCGCCTGTAGCATGAGTTCTGTGGCACTCACAGATAATATCTTTGCAGTTTTGAAAACGTCAGAGTGTTTTCTTTCCAAAGCTGCCAATTATATGCATAGTCGAGCATCTTTTCGTGACAAAATATTGCGCTTAAAACGGGCACGTTTTTTTATCCAATAATGACATAGCGCCCCCATAGGTTGAAGAGGTTAATCTGTCTCCTCTCCTTCATGTTTACTCCATGTGTAACTCTGTGTTGTCTGTTCACACTGCTTTGCTTTATCTTGGCCAGGTCGCAGTTGCAAATGAGAACTTGTTCTCAACTAGCCTACCTGGTTAAATAAAGGTGAAATACATTTTTTTTAAATTAAAAAATCATCTACACTGATTGAACAAACACACCCCCTGAAGACACACACACCCCTTCACACTCTCAGCTTTTTTTTTCTTTTTATTTTCGTGATAAATATTTTAATAGCTATATTCAGATAGAGATGCTGGACAGTAATGTGGAGATGGTTAGATATACTGGATTGTATTCCCACTCCTCAAACTTGCTGTCGTGCACTAGTAGACACTTTAGAGTGTAAATAAGAGCAAATGCCTTGGTTAATATATAATAATATATGCCATTTAGCTGACGCTTTTATCCAAAGCGACTTACAGTCATGTGTGCATACATTCTACGTATGGGTGGTCCCGGGAATCGAACCCACTACCCTGGCGTTACAAGCGCCATGCTCTACCATCTGAGCCACAGAAGGACCTTTGTAAGCAAAGAACCAAGTCTGTTAATGTTGGTTTGAGTTTCAGTAACCTTGACTTCTACAGAGACTGAGGAGGGATAAAATAAACACACTGGTTTGAAACTCATGCAAATGAAAAACGTTCCTGATATGTCTGGGAAAGAGGGGTCTAAATGATTGGCTAATTTCAGTTGGGTAATTAACAGATGACTATGCCCATTATGAATGAATCTGTAAAGCCAAGCTCATTTGGCAGTTGTAATTGGTTTACAGGTGTTCATGGTGTTCTCTGCTAAGAGAGTGGATGACAGTTGTTTCAGGTTGAGGAGGAACGAGGAAAGAGTTTATATTTAGCTTCAGGTACAGACAGACTGCAGCACCTTGGTGGAGTTATAACGAGACTATACCCAGCTTTATGTAGGAGATATTTGTAGTATATGTCTGTGTTCACGCAAGCATACATACATTTATGCATATACACACACACACACACACACACACACACACACACACACACACACACACACACACACACACACACACACACACACACACACACACACACACACACACACACACACACACACACACACACACACACACACACACACACACACACACACACACACACACACACACACAGGCTCTGAGTGGAAAGTTCACCAAACAGTTCTCTTTGAAATGCTCTTTCTTCAGAGCAAGGTGTGATACACTTGTATCCTTTAGAGAGTTTTCGGTTTTCCTCTCTCCTCTCACCGGTTGATATTGACGTGTTTTTTGGGGAGTTTGTATATTTCTCTCAGTTAAGTAATGTACGCGCCATTAGCTATATGTAATGTCTTAGCCACCAGAGGTTTATGGAGCAAAGCACATTAGAAAGCCCTAGCGTCTAGTGCATCCCAGTGTTCGCCTCAGCATTCAGCAGTCCATAGGGAGCTACTTGAGCAGCTATTAAAAATAAATGATGTTGGATTCACCCCTTCTGTATCACCCTGTCAGTGATGTGTGGTAGAAAATATATGTTGGCTAAGCTTTATTGTGGAGTGGATGTTCTGTGTTGGTTCCATGGGAAAAGGAATAATGGGAAATGTGTGGGAAGCTTGGCTCTTGATTCAGCCACCGCCTCGTCCCCTGGAAGGTCTACATCGATGGGGTCGCCCCCGGAGAGCACCTAAATGGTGCCGGGACCAGCCTAATGGAGAGGTAAATGAAGGAAACAACCAACATTATTAATGCCTCTATTCCAAAGGCCAGCTTAGCCCCAAGTTGATTTCATCACGAGCCATCTTTTCAATCCCCCCCCACTCATCACAGTCATGTCAGGAAGACCACAAAGAGGGAGAGCGAGAGAGGGAGTGCTCCTCAATAAGAGCACTCTGTCTCTCTGTCTCTGTCTCTCTCTCTCTCTCTCTCCAGGAGTGCAGAGACTTCTGCACCTTCAAGTGGCATTCTCATTTAGCTTTCTGACCTGACAATTCTTATCAATTAGGTGAAATGCCTCCTATTACTCATCCCACTTTTTTGTATCGACTCACAAGAGCAGAGAGATAGATAGAGTCATTTGCACTGTAGTTGAATCATATAGAACCCTCTCGCTGTTCTCCCGGCTGGCCAGAGACATGCCTGATGGTGACTGTCAGATCTTCATTTAAATCCAGATGACTGGGGCTCCTTTTCAAATATCTCTCAGTTTTAAGAAGTGGAAAACACTCTGCTAGGCATCTGCAGTCTGAGAGATATGAAAAGAATCACAACAAAGGGGCAAAAGATCAACCTCAATAGGGTGAACACAATTACAGTGATTCTCAGATTGCTTTGTTGGGGACATATCCTTGCAAATGCTTTGTTTCTCTGTTAACCGTCCTTAGGCTTTGTTCTCCCATGTCTCCTTGAGAAGGGGCAAGAGCTGCACACGCGGCAGTGGGGGAAGTGCGTCAGCCTTCTTCACTGAGGAGTAATATACAGTGTTTTCAGAAAGTATTCATAACCCTTGACCTATTCCACGTTTTGTTGTGTTACAGCCTGAATTCAAAATTGATTCAATATTTTTTTTAATTCTCACACATTACCCCATAATGACAAAGTGAACACGTGTTTTTAGAAATGAAATACAAAAATGTCTAATATACGTAAGTATTCACACCCCTGAGTCAATACATTGTAGACGCATGTTTAGCAGCGATTACAGCTGTGAGTCTTTCAGGGTAAAGGCGTCCGCATGCTTCCCAGCCTAACCAGTTTATTTTCTGGAGGCAAGATGAAGTCAACGCCCCTTCATCGGTGATTGGTCAACTGTAGGGATTCGTCATTAAAGTACTTTTTTGTTATTCAATGAGATGACTTGTTTTCATGCAAATGGTTTCATTAAAAAATACTGCACCAAACATCTTAGCAGTGCAATTTTAAAAGTAACTAAGATCTCCTCTGTAAAAATGTATGATAGATTTATTGAGTTATCTTAGATTAATTCTGACCAATTTCAGGAGGTAAATACTGGCTACGGCATCTCAAAATGGACAAACAGTACTAATGTCGCTTTTTTCTCATTTTTTTAAGTGAAGGTCTTTTAAGGGAGTATATGAGGACACTCATTCAGTTCGGCATGCCAAGTTCGGTTAAGCGCCAGCTGAACTGAAGCATGCTGACGCCTTAAGTCTCTAAGAGCTTTCTGCACCTCGATTGTGCAATATTTCCCCATTTATTATTTTCAAAATTCTTCAAGCGCTGTCAAATTGTTTGTTGATGATTGCTGGACAACTATTTTCAGGTCTTGCCATAGATTTTCAAAAAGATTTAAGTAAATACTTTAACATTCACTGTCTTGGTAAGCAAATCCAGTGTAGATTTGGCCTTGTGTTTTAGGTCATTGTCCTGCTGAAAGGTGTATTCATCTCCCAGTGTCTGGTGGAAAGCAGACTGAACGAGGTTTTCCACTAGGATTCTGCCTGTGCTTGGCTCCATTCCATTTATTTATTTTTATCCTGGAAAACTCCCCAGTCCTTAACGATTACAAGAATACCCATAACATGATGCAGCCACCACTATGCTTGAAGATATGGAAAATGATGCTCAGTAATGTGTTATTGAATTTGCCCCTAACATAACACTTTCTCACATTTATACAGTATTTTTATAGGGCCTTGTTGCAAACAGAATGCATTTTTTTTTTAAATATTGTTTTATTCTGTACAGGCTCCCTTCTTTTCACTCTGTCAATTAGGTTAGTATTGTGGGGTAACTACAATGTTTTTGATCCATCTTCAGTGTTGTCCTATCACAGCCATTAAACTCTGTAACTGTTTTAATGTCACCATTGGCTTCATGGTGAAATCCCTGAGGGGTTTCTTTCATTTCTGGTAACTGAGTTAGGAAGGATACCTGTATCTTTGTTGTAACTGGGTGTATTGATACAACCATCTGCCAATAGGTGCCCTTCTTGGAAAACCTCGCTGGACTGAGGGACCTTACCGATAATTGAATGTGTGGGGTAGAGAGATGAGGTAGTCATTCAAAAATCATGTTAAACACTGTTATTGCACACATGCAACTTATTGTGTGACTTGTTAAGCAAATGCTTACTCCTGAACTTATTTAGGCTTGCCATAGCAAAGGGGTTGAATACTTTCTGACTCAAGACATTTCAGCTTTTCATTTTTTATAAATGTTCAAAAATGTTGAAAAACATACAGTACAGGTCAAATGTTTGGACACACCTACTCATTCAAGGATTTTCTTTATTTTTACTATTTTCTACATTGTAGAATTATAGTGAAGACATAAAAACTATGGAATAACGTCGTAACCAAAAAAGTGTTCAACAATAAAAATAGATGTAATATTTTAGATTTTTCAAAGTAACCACCCTTTGCCTTGATGACAGCTTGGCATTCTCTCAACCAGCTTCACATGGAATGCTTTTCCAACAGTCTTGAAGGAGTTCTCACATATGCTGAGCACTTGTTTGCTGTTTTTCCTTCACTCTGCTGTCCAACTCATCCCAAACCATCTCAATTGGTTTGTGATCGGGTGATTGTGGAGGCCAGGCCATCACTCTCCTTCTTGGTCAAATAGCCATTACACAGCATGGAGGCGTGTTGGGTCATTGTCCTGTTGAAAAAACAAGTAATTGTCCCACTAAGTGCACAACAGATGGGATGGTGTATTGCTGCAGAATGCTGTGGTAGCCATGCTGGTTAAGTGTGCCATGAATTCTAAATAAATCACAGACATTGTCACCAGCAAAGCAGCAAACCATCACAATTCCTCCATGCTTCACAGTGGGAACCACACATGCGAAGATCATCCGTTCACCTACTCTGCGTCTCACAAAGACGCATTTTTGAGACGCAAAATCTCAAATTTGGACTCATCAGACCAAAGGACAGATTTCCACCAGTCTAAAGTCCATTTCTCGTGTTACTTGGCCCAAACAAGTTTCCTCTTCTTATAGGTGTCCTTTAGTAGTGGTTTCCTTGCAGCAATTTGACCATGAAGGCCTGATTCACACAGTCTCCTCTGAGAAGTTGATGTTGAGATGTGTCTGTTACTTGAATTCTATGAAGCATTTATTTGGCCTGCAATTTCTGATGCTGGTTACTCTAATGAACTTATCCTCTGCAGCAGAGGTAACTCTACGTCTTCCTGTCCTGCGGCGGTCCTCATGAGAGCCAGTTTCATCATGGCGCTTGATAGTTTTTGCAAATGTTCTGGATTGACTGACCTTCATATCTTAAAGTAATGATGGATTGTTGTTTCTCTTTGCTTATTTGAGCTGTTGTTGACATAATATTACTAAATAGGGCCATATTCTGTATACCACCCCTACCATGTCACAACACAACTGATTGGCTCAAATGCATTAAGAAGGAAAGAAATTCCACAAATGAACTTTTAACAAGGCACACCTGTTAATTGAAATGCTTTTCAGGTGACTACCTCATGAAGTTGGTTGAGAGAATGCCAAGAGTGTTCAAAGCTGTCATCAAGGCAAAGGGTGGCTACTTTGAAGAATATATTATGATTTGTTTAACATTTTTTTGGTTACTACATGTTATTTCATAGTTTTGATCTCTTCACTATTATTCTACAATGTAGAAAATAGTGAACAATTAAGAAAATTCATTGAAAGGAGGATTCCTATTCAGTTGTACTGTTGTTGGCTTCTAGGTACATCTTTGTGACCTTCCAAACTCGGGTAGCAAGACCTACAGCGATTTGAAGTGTGTAAGCTCCGGACCCTGTTGTGCCATTTCCCCTCCCTCAGTGATCTTATCCCTGTGTGCTGTCACCATCACGATCAAATCAGCCTATTATGCCTGATCATCCGCAACCCTCTCTCTACCAGGGTGGTCAAAGTGCAAAACCTTCTGCTAAGTTTAGCAGCTCCATTTGATTTACACAAGCTACAATTTGTCTGCCTAATCCCCAATTACATTCTTTTTGGGCTGTTTCGTTTACTTTTTTCCCTTGTAATGATAAGAGTGACAGACAAGACGTGTTGCAGAGCCGCAACTCCGTACAAGCCACAGCCGCCTCTCTGGCTCACATTATTTCCATTCCAGAAGATAAAGGAGCCGTTCTGCTCCAAAAGGTTTAGCTGTCGATTTCATATATGAAAGCCGGTGGAGTCTGGGAGAGATAGTGGTGGAGCAGTGTGGAAGAACGGCCTTACTGTGAGTGACGTTAGGAAGTTGGGAAGCAGAGAAGGAGCAATCTTTGCGCAAACAGGAGACTTCTGGTGCAGTTAAATATCTAATCTGCCTGTTCTGCCCACAAACAGGAGAAATGGGTGCCTTGTGTTCTTGTGCAACGATGACAGCACCTGTTGTGTGGTCCACATTTATTTGGTGTTCGTTCCTAGAATGACAACAATATTTGCATTTTTGAACAACTCTCAGATAAATTTGAAGAGATTTCCCTCCCTCCCTGCAACTGGTGTCTGCTGTACGCAATTAGATATTTGATTGACTTTACTTATGACCTTTGTTGAAGGTTTCTACACCGACAACATGCATAACTGCACATAACAACAAGATAAACGGTTTTTTGATTCTCTAATTTCTTCTCTACGGCCTTGAGCATTAACAGTCCGGCTATGCCAAGTTACGTTGCACTTTGCAACCAATATATCGTCAACATCAATCATGGTCCATGGAGCCTGGTTGGCAGAGTCACTGATTGCCATCCAGCAGGAAGGACAGTGTCTGTCCTGTCATAGTCCGGGTCCCCTGTGTGTAATGTGTTTGAACCATCAGACATGCCATGTCGCATCTTCATGGTCATTTAGCCTAACAGGTGAGATATTCTTAAACTCTCTTATAATGCGATCATGGCCCTGCTAATCTGATTGGCAAAACAAATAATGGAATGAAGCGGCAAAATGACTTGTGAAAATCTGAAATCAATACAGGATATTCAGTGAGGTTTCTTTGCCATTAAGGAGTCTGCTGACTGCTTATTTGATTATGATTGATTGCTGTCCTCTTTATGCACTTAATCAGGTGTTTCAGACAAGCTTTCGTATCATATAAACACTCTGTAGAGCAATATTTACCTCTCTGTATGCAAATGTTGCCTTTTCTCTCCGCTGAACCCAGTGGAAATGAAGAATGCATTGTTGCTTGCCACAAAGAGCAGGCTGTGTAAACAATTGGTTCTGTTTTCAACATCAATGGTTGATTTGTCACAGCAATTAAAGATCCAGGGACAACGCCAAAGTCTCCTCATTGCTGGGCCTGATCCCAAATGGCCACGTTCCAGACTCCCCCACCCCTCACTCCCCTCTCTCCTCTTTCACCCCCCTCACTCTATCCACTCAGTGAGCTTTAGATAAAGAAAGATAAGGGAAGGCTAGTGCAAGGAGGGTCAGAGGGGAAATGTGTGTTTGAATTGCGGGGTCAAAGAAGGGCCCTGGTCTGTTTAGTAAGTGGATCCACCTGTCTCTCAACCTGGCCTGTTAGGAGAGGCTGCAGCTTGAATCCATGCTGAAAAACGAGAGTAAGGAGAGTGGGCACACCTTCCTAATCACTCTGGAACCTTGCCTCTCCCAGGACCATATATCTCCTTTTAATGTAAGCCTTGAAAAATGCACTGGGATTTAAGCATCTGATCCTGTTGGAATCGATTAAATTTATTAGAGGGGGGTTGCCTAATCTGTGAAGTTAATGCAGGACTTCACGGCTATTGATCAGCTCTGAAGGGTATACCCATTGTTAATTATGGGCCTGGGTGGTAGAACAAACAGCACAGAGGAGAGAATGGGGGTGGGGGGAGACCGAGACGGTGGGACAGGTAATTGTCTGCCGTGCAAATGTTATTGCTTCTTTGTGTGTACGCATGTGCTAAAAGTTGATGGGGCATGGGAAGTCAGAAGCAATTCATTTCTACCCACAACTTATTTTTGCCTGGTTGACATTTCAAATAATGGAGGATGTCAGGAATATATCCATTTCTATTCTTCCCTGGTACTTTCATGTATTTTTTTCCACTCTTTTATCTTCTCACCCCAAACGGAATAGCTGGTCTCAGGTCATCATGTAGGTTGGGGGCATACTAACAGGTTGACTAGCAGATGATACACTGTCATGTTTTGATAATGACCACTTTGGCTTTGCCTCTCTCTCCGATAGAGGGCTCATTTCAGGCTCATCCCAAATAATTAGGTCATTACGGAGTTCACGGCGTGCGTATATCCTGGTGTCCACTTGGCAGATGAAACATTTCCCTGATCATAACATGTCATGATGACTGAATGCTCTGATTCTTCTGTTAGAATGACCTTATCTCTTTTTCTTTCCTTCTTTCCTTCTCTTCTCTTTCTCCATTTCTCAATGTTGGTTTCTCGTCTCACTTTTGAAATGATTTTGCCCTTGATCAGACTTACAAACAGTATTATTATGAGGGGGGAAATGCCCTGACTTATTCGTTCCATTCATTTCCGATGTGCCTTCTTAGGACCTGTCGAGATGTAATACTTATTTTTTTGCCAGGTGAAAATGTTCCCGAAATGGCAAGCTGTCACTGGATCGCCCGGAATGTTGTGTGTGTTTCCCCGTGAGTGACAGACAGCCAGATAATGACTTGTTACAGGTGAAACAGACCTGTGGGAGAGGAGTGTCTCTGACCTTGTGTTCTTTTCTCTCGTCTTTTTTCCCCTCCATTGCTTTTGTTTCCACTCTTATCTTTGAATAAGTGTGAATTGGCTCTACACAGAAAAAGTATTGTGTTGAACTATCGTGACACCAGATCGGGAAGCCAACTTAATTCATTAAATGCTTGTACTGTCAAGCAGGGGTGCAACTTTGGTTTTAGAAGTGGGGGCGACATAATAATAAAATTCAAATTAAATTATCCAGTCTGATAAACACTCAAGACAGCCAACCCGACCGCTCGGAGGCGTCCGCATTGTTCTAAAGCACACTATTGCCTCATTTTGTATCGCGTTCCAATGATAAAACTGGAGGGGACCAAAATTAAATTTCAGAATGTGGGGGACATGTCCCCCCCATCCCCAGTGAAAGTTGCACCCCTGCTGTCAAGAGAAGAAAGGAGGTCAGCGAGTTGCTCCTGGGCTATTACAACCAACCTGTGGCCACCCCAGGACCAATTCCCCTCCTCTACCCCCGAGCACTGGTCATTCTCAGAAACACTGGCCACTAAATAACAAATGTTTTTTCATCACGCAGGGTAGGGTCACTGTTGCTTTTTATTTGTATTTTTTACATACAGTGGGGCAAAAAGGTATTTAGTCAGCCACCAATTGTGCAAGTTCTCCCACTTAAAGAGATGAGAGAGGCCTGTTATTTTCATCATAGGAACACCTCAACTATGACAGACAAAATGAGAAAACAAATCCAGAAAATCACATTGTAGGATTTTTTATTAATTTATTAGCAAATTAGAAATTAGAAAATAAGTATTTGGTCACCTACAAACAAGCAAGATTTTTGGCTCTCACAGACCTGTAACCTCTTCTTTAAGAGGCCTCCACTCGTTACCTGTATTAATGGCACCTGTTTGAACTTGTTATCAGTATAAAAGACACATGTCCACAACCTCAAACAGTCACACTCCAAACTCCACTATGGACAAGACCAAAGAGCTGTCAACGGACACCAGAAACAAAATTGTAGACCTGCACCAGGCTGGGAAGACTGAATCTGCAATAGGTAAGCAGCTTGGTTTGAAGAAATCAACTGTGGGAGCAATTATTAGGAAATGGAAGACACACAAGACCACTGATAATCTCCCTCGATCTGGGGCTCCACGCAAGATCTCACCCAAATCCCAGAACCACACGGGGGGACCTAGTGAATGACCTGCAGAGAGCTGGGACCAAAGTAACAAAGCCTACCATCAGTAACACACTACGCCGCCAGGGACTCAAATCCTGCAGTGCCAGACGTGTCCCCCTGCTTAAGCCAGTACATGTCGAGGCCCGTCTGAAGTTTGCTAGAGAGCATTTGGATGATCCAGAAGAAGATTGGAAGAATGTAATATGGTCAGATCAAACCAAAATATAACTTTTTGGTAAAAACTCAACTCGTCGTGTTTGGAGGACAAAGAATGCTGAGTTGCATCCAAAGAACACCATACCTACTGTGAAGCATGGGGGTGGAAACATCATGCTTTGGGGCTATTTTTCTGGAAAGGGACCAGGACGACTGATCCGTGTAAAGGTAAGAATGAATGGGGCCATGTATCGTGAGATTTTGGGTGAAAACCTCCTTCCATCAGCAAGGGCATTGAAGATGAAACGTGGCTGGGTCTTTCAGCATGACAATGATCCCAAACACACCGCCCGGGCAACGAAGGAGTGGCTTCGTAAGAAGCATTTCAAGGTCCTGGAGTGGCCTAGCCAGTCTCCAGATCTCAACTCCATAGAAAATCTTTGGAGGGAGTTGAAATTCTGTGTTGCCCAGCAACAGCCCCAAAACATCACTGCTCCAGAGGAGATCTGCATGGAGGAATGGGCCAAAATACCAGCAACAGTGTGTGAAAACCTTGTGAAGACTTACAGAAAACATTTGACCTCTGTCATTACCAACAAAGGGTATATAACAAATTATTGAGATAAACTTTTGTTATTGACCAAATACTTATTTTCCACCATAATTTGCAAATAAATTCATTAAAAATCCTACAATGTGATTTTCTGGATTTTTTCTAATTTTGTCTGTCATAGTTGAAGTGTACCTATGTTGAAAATTATAGGCCTATCTCATCTTTTTAAGTGGGAGAACTTGCACAATTGGTGGCTGACTAAATACTTTTTTGCCCCACTGTATCTACCAATAGGTGCCCTTCTTTGCGAGGCATTGAAAGAAAAAAAACAGGTCTTTGTGGTTGAATCTGTGCTTGAAATTCAGTACTCGATTGAGTGACCGTACACATAATTGTGTGTGGGGTACAGAGATGGATGGGGTAGTTATTAAAAAAGCATTTTAACTACTATTATTGAACACGGAATGAGTCCATGCAACTTATTATGCAATTTATTAAGGACATTTTTAATCCTGAACTTATTTAGCCATAACAAAGGGGTTGAATAATGATTGACTCAAGACATTTTAGCTTGAAATGTTTTATTAATTTCAACTTTGAAATTATGGGGTATTGTGTGTAGGTCAGTGACACAAAATCTAAATTGTATCGATTTTAAGACAAAAAAATTCTAACACAACTAAAGTTTTTAGAAATGTTTGAAAATGTATATAAAAAAAACAAGACTTCTTAAGGATGTCGCAGAATACAGTTCCCATGCAGGAACATCACTCAGCGGAATTTCAGAGCGCCACCTATAGTTTTTGATAAAACTTAAACTTTCATTAAAATACACATTCAAGGTAGAGAATTAAAGCTACACTCGTTGTGAATCTATCCACCAAGTCAGATTTGTAAAATGCTTTTCGGCGAAAGCATGAGAAGCTATTATCTGATAGCATGTACCCACAAAATACTGCAACGTCACCTAACATGACAGATTTTGCGTTAGTCGGCGCTACCCAAAACGCAGAAATAAAATATAAAACATTCATTACCTTTGACGAGCTTCTTTCTTGGCACTCCTAGATGTCCCATAAACATTTATTTGGGTCTTTTTTTTCGATTAAATCGGTCCATATATAGCCTAGATATCGATCTATGAAGACTGTGTAATCAAGGAAAAAACTGAGTTTGATAACGCAACGTCATTTTTTTAAATTAAAAAAGTCGACGATAAACTTTCACAAAACACTTCGAAATACTTTTGTAATGCAACTTTAGGTATTAGTAAACATTAATAATCTATCAAAATGATCACGGGGCGATGTTTATTCTTTAGCTCCACGTCTTGAAATCATGTCCGGATATTTCTCAACCAAAACATCCTGCCGGAGACCGGAAGAAATCGGCTTCCTTGTGTCCGTTTGACCAAGAAACAAATCCGAGACAAATGACAAGACTGTTGACATCGTGTGGAAGCTGTAGGTATTGTAAGCTCGGACCCATTTAATGTGGGTCACTTTTAACAATTGTTTGAAGTTGCGCATGGATATATTTTCCCATTTTCCTGCACTTTTCGATGAAACGCACGTTCTGTTATAGTCACAGCCGTGATTTAACCAGTTTTAGAAACGTCTGAGTGTTTTCTATCCACACATACTAATCATATGCATATACTATATTCCTGGCATGAATAGCAGGGCGCTGAAATGTTGCAGCTTCCTTAAGAGGTTTTAAATAAATATTTGTACCCTTTGGTATGAGACTTGAAATTGAGCTCAGGTGCATCCTGTTACCATTGATCATCCTTGATGTTTTTCAATTTCATTAGAGTCCACCTGTTGTAAATTCAATTGATTGGACATGATTTGGAAAGGCACACACTTCTCTATATAAGGTCCCACAGTTGACAGTGCATCTCAGAGCAAAAACCAAGCCATGAGGTCCAAGGAATTATCCGTAGAGCGCCGAGACATGATTGAGTCGAGGCACAGATCTGGGGGAGGGTACCAAAAAAATTATGCAGCATTCAAGGTCCCCAAGTACAGAGTGGTCTCCATCATTCTTAAATGGAAGAAGTTTGGAACCACCAAGATTCTTCTTAGAGCTGGCCGCCTGGCCAAACTGAGTAATCAGGGGAGAAGGGCCTTAGTCAGGGAGGTGAACAAGAACCTGATGGTCACTCTGACAGAGCTCCAGAGTTACTCTGTGGAGATGGGCGAACCTTCCAGAAGGACAACCAATCAGGCCTTTATGGTGGAGTGGCCAGACGGAAGCCACTCATCTCTTGGCATGTCCAGCCCACTCATTATCTCAGCCAATCATGGCTAGCGGGAAGGTTGTAGACTTTTTCTGTGAAGCATTTTGATTTTTCAAAAAAGTTTACGTTCAAATGGCTTGCCTGTGAAGTAGTGATGCTCGACATATGCCTGGTTTTCGGAAACAAGTAAAAGAAAATCAAAAGTTAGAGGGCCTGAATACTATCTGAATGCACTGTGTGGTTGTCATTTTTTTTTAACAGGGAATCCAATTGAGACCATGACCACCTTTCAAGGGAGCCCTGCACACATTCCAATGCAATAAAAACAGAACATATTTACAAGCAATTTAAGAGAAGTGATGGTCTAGTATTTCTCCAATGGTACATCAAGTTCTGGAGAGCTTGTTTCTTAATAACCCCCAAAGCTAACAGTCATTATAAGATCATGTTAACAAGTCCCCAGTCTTTATTCAGAGCTTTTCATTCTAATTAGACTAGAAAGAAAGGGCTCTCCTGGGCCCCGCTCATCAAAGTGCAGGTGATTACACCCAGCAGAGACAATCTGTAATTTAGTGAACAAGAGTTCACCTTTCTCCTTTTCTCTTTTTGTCAGTTTGGCCTAACTCACTTTTTGTTTTTCAATCTTCCCATCTTTTAATGCAGTGGTCGTAGAGATGAGACTGAACAGAATAAGTGCAGGTCTGTTTCCACAGAGGACATTTGAGAGGGAGGCTTTTGTGTGAGGATGGCCTGCCACCCCCCCACCCCACTCCCCCAGGCTGGCCATGGCAGAATCATTACCCCATTACTCAAGTAATGCGTGTTGCAGAGTATGCAGGATACCAGGGCTCACTTGTATGGAAGGCTTAGTGGAAATTGTACCCCCACAAGCTCTACATGTCAGGTCATGCACTTTTAATGACAGCTAGGCCAGTGTCTAGAACACATCAGTCTGAATGCCCCTTATCCATCAGAGCTGGCCCTTGACTCGTGTGTGTGTACGGACAGAAAATGTGTTGTATTTTTTTAAATATCAAGTCCAAATATCAACATGATAATAATCTTCATTGTGATATTTGATGATTATCAAAATAAACATGTACAGAGAAAGGCTAACTCAATGCATTGTAGTGAGGACATTGGCACAGTAGACACAAATACAGTGGTCTAAGTCATGTTCCTGTTAAAGTCCTCTCCTTGCTGCAGTGTTGGCTGCATCTCCACAATGCAAATAGCCACGGTGAGACAAAGGCGCTACTTGCATCATTTTCTTAATCGCGCAGGTAAATTGGACTATTAGAGTAATTAGTATCCAGCATGGCACGGTTGCTTGATAGATTGCGGGTCGGATTATATTGACTTTCTCCCAGGGAGATATATTGACTAATTCAGAAGCTCTTAAAATGCTGTGAGAGTGTCCTCCTGGTCACCAGCATCAGCTCAACACACAGTTCACGTTTTCTCATTTAGTTTGCTTTCACTCCTTTTCTATTACTGTACATTGACATTCATTCCTCATACCGGCCTCATTATTTATCTGTGGATATGTTCTGAACCAGGGATGAGGAAAAGAAAAGAGGAGCTTTGTGTTGATTGGCCGCTGTGCTACTGAAGGACAATTTTTGGGCGCCATCATCAACTCCTCGCATTGAGAGCGCATCGACATAGACCTGATGTGTTGATACTGCCCAACCGGGCACATTTGTGACACATGTTAGTGGTAGTATATGCTGTCCCCCAATCAAATGATAATGTACAGAAACTGGTCTCTCCAGTGATTCTATGTTGGCCATAGTTATCGCTAGATTGCGAGCACATTTTTAACCATGTGTTTCTTTCTCTCCTTCAGAACCGATGCGGACCCCGAAGAGACTGAAGATTGCAGAGACCCAGGCCAGATTCATCGCTGTGGACTGGGAGTCTCTGGGCTACAATATCACCCGCTGCCACACCTTCAACGTCACCATCTGCTACCGTTACTACAACGCCAACAACCAGACCAAGGCCGACTGCCTGGACATGGACCCCAAGGCCCCACGCCACGTGGTGGGCAACCTGCCCCCCAACACCAATGTCAGCCTCAAGATGATCCTCACCAACCCCGAAGGACGCAAGGAGAGTGATGAGACCATCATCCAGACAGATGAAGATGGTATGTGTACTGGGGTATTGTGTGTAGATGGATGAGAAAAATCTATTTAATTCATTTTGAATTCAGGCTGTAACGCAACCAAATGTGGAATAAGTCATGGTGTGAATACTTTTCTTTTTTAAACGTATTTATAATACTCCTTTATTTAGAAAAGATGGATGTGTCTCGCTCTGTTTGTAACCAGTTGACTGACACATACTTATCGCTTCCCCCTGTGATTCCTACAGCTGGGCTGAGTTAGCCATTTCAAAGCAGAGCACGTTTTCTCCCTGCTGCTCTCTGAATAGATGCTAGCTGGAGAGGCTAACCAAGGGCTGAAATAACAGCACTGGTCGCAGCTTGGAATTTGTAACTCACATTAAACGCTTCAGCATTATAATAATACAGCCAGGTGACCAGCTGTATCCTGTGACTCCGGCAGACATGTTGTCCCTTCATGAGGACCTGTTTAAATCTCACCTCACATTCTCACAAACCCAGGAGATAATGCTAGTGAAATGACTGAGCCCTCTGTAGGGGTTCCACCAGAATTTATTCGATTTCTTTCATGCCAGATTCTGTATGTAGCTAGAGCTTATGTTTGGGTGATATTCAGCTCATGCTGTACATGTTGATGTACATGTTACTGCCCCTTTCTACCGTTTGTTTTGTTAAGATTGGTTTGTATGACTTTTCATTGTATTCTCTCATTGTGTTCTCTCAGAAAAATCACTCTTTATTCCCATGTCAAACCAACCCCATTTTCAGCAGCATCAGACAGGAAAAAGGAATGCTAGATTTTTCGTTGTGGAAAAAGACGTCTCAGTGACATCCATCCAATAGATTTAAAAAATAGATGTTTGTCTGACTGCAGGGCGAGTAGAGGAGAAGAGAGGTTCACGTAAACAGTTCTTCTAAGACTGATCCGCAGACCGCAGACAAGCATCCCCGCCACCCCGAGCCTTGCTCGTCTCTTCAGACAGACAGGCCTGACAAGCACTCAGTCATGTGACCTGGTAACGCTTCTGCTCTCTGTCTGTATGCTGTGAAGGAGAGGGCTTTGGACGTCCCCAACCCAGCTTGACTAGAACACAGCCCAGGCAGGCAGGCAGCCCCATGGCAGAACAGTCTCGTGGCAGCTGTAGAGACCCATGGGACTGCCAGGTTTCATCAGCAGTGAGGAGGCTGTCAGTCAGTAAAAAAACATACAACGGATAGGTGCAGGGAAATGTGTTGTTTTGCAGGGTTAAAATTGATTCAATTGTTTTTTTTCACTCATCAATCTACACACAGTACCCCATAGTGACAAAGCAAAAACAGTTTTTTAGAAATGTTAGCAAATGTATAAATAAATAAAACAAATGAAATATGACATTTACATAAGTATTCAGACCCTTTATTCAGTACTTTGTTGAAGCACCTTTGGCAGCGATTACAGTCTTGGGTATGGCGATACAAGCTTGGCACACCTGTGTTTGGGAAGTTTCTCTAATTCTTCTCTGCAGATCCTCTCAAGCTCGGTCATGGTGGATGGGGAGCTTCTCTGCACAGCTATTTTCAGGTCTCTTCAAAGATGTTCGATTGGGTTCAAGTCCGGGCTCTGGCTGCGCCACTCAAGGTCATTCAGAGACTTGTCCCGAAGCCAGTTGTGCGTTGTTTTGGCTGTGTGCTTAGTGTCGTTGTCCTGTTGGAAGGTGAACCTTCACCCCAGTCTGAGGTCGTGAGCGCTGTAGAGCAGGTTTTCATCATGGATCTCTTTCTTTACTCCGTTCATCTTTCCCTCAATCCTGACTAGTCTCCCAGTCCCTGCTGCTGAAAAACATCCCCACAGTATGATGCTGCCACCACCATGCTTCACCGTAGGGATGGTACCAGGTTTCCTTCAAATGTGACGCTTGGCATTCAGGCCAAAGAGTTCAATCTTGGTTTCATCAGACCAGAGAATTTTGTTTCTCATGGTCAGAGTCCTTTAGGTGCCTTTTGGAAAACTGCAAGCAGGCTGTCATGTGCCTCTTACTGAGGAGTGGCTTCCGTCTGGCCACTCTACCATAAAGGCTTGATTGGTGGAGTGGTGCAGAGATGGCTGTCCTTCTGGTAGGTTCTCCCATCTCCACAGAGGAACTCTGGAGCTCTATCAGAACGACCATCGGGTTCTTCTCCCCCGATTGCTCAGTTTGGCCGCGCGGCCAGCTCTTGGAAGAGTCTTGGTGGTTCCAAACTTATTCCATTTAAGAATGATGGCGTCCACTGTGTTCTTGGAGACCTTCAATGCTGCAGACATGTTTTGGTACCCTTCCCCAGACATGTGCCTCGACCCAATCCTGTCTCAGAGCTCTACGGACAATTCCTTGGACCTCATGGCTTGGTTTTTGCTCTGACATGCACTGTCAACTGTGGGACCGTTTGTGCCTTTTCAAATAATTTCCAATCAATTTAATTTACCACAGCTGGACTCCAATGAAGTTGTAGAAACATCTCAAGGAGGATCAGTGGAAACAGGATGCACCTGAGCTCAATTTCGAGTCTGTCATAGCAAAGGCTCTGAATACTTATATAAATAAGGTGTGTGTGTGTGTGTGTGTGTGTGTGTGTGTGTGTGTGTGTGTGTGTGTGTGTGTGTGTGTGTGTGTGTGTGTGTGTGTGTGTGTGTGTGTGTGTGTGTGTGTGTGTGTGTGTGTGTACAAATGTATGTACATTTGCCAAATGTTCTAAAAACCTGTTTTCGCTTTCTTAGTAAGGATTATTGTGAGTAGAATGATGAGGGAAATAAACATTTCAATACATTTTAGAATAAAGCTGTAACATAACTAAATATGGAAAAGGTCAAGGGGTCTGAATACTTTCCTAATACACTGTAGACAGTGTATATGAAATTCTAGACTCAATTACCTAGATTTTTCACTGATCACAATTCTTGTCAGAGAGGTCTGGCATGCTGTGGTTTCTCAGGCTGATGGCTTTGCTTTATTGGTGAAAGGGACAGAGCCTCCAAATTATAGGAGACTAATTTGATCATAAAACATGCAGATGACAGAGAGAAAGGATGCTCTTGAAAGGATATTGCACCTTGATTATCTAATCTCATGTAAATTCATTGTCCAAATTCAATAAAAACCACTGGGGATTCGAGTGCCTCCCATCCAACGCACGCGCAGCGCTCTACATTATTATGCCATTTTCAACATGCTGCTTTGCTGTAAGTAAAAACAGTCAGTGGTCTCGTTACAGGCGTACAGGCTCAGGAGTGTCTCTCTCTTTGAGAATAGTATTCATTACAGTACTGTGGCCTTCCTTTGATTGCATTAGGACCTACTCCTCCTGTCTTCTGTCCTAATGCAGTGCCTGGCCCCGTTCCAAGCCAGTCCATGAAAGCCACACCGTTTGAGGATCGGATCTTCCTTTACTGGAAGGAACCACTGGAGCCCAATGGGATCATAACTCAGTATGAGGTAATGAAGGACTATGGCCAGGGGGATCGGTGGGATGAGGGAATAGGTGGGGGAAGGGAGAGGTGGGGGAGGGATGGGAGGAGGAAGTGGGGGGAGGGGAGGGGAAAGGTGGGAAGAGGGAGATTAGAAGGGGAGGGTTGGCAGGGGTGGGGGGAGGGAAGCGAGAGGTGGGGGAAGGGAGGGGGAGGAGAGGGGTGGGGGGGTTGGATGGTAGACAAGCCTGTCTAGGATCCACATGGGGTTTGTATATCTAAACCATATTTCACAGGTTTTTAAATTTTTACTATCCCTCTGGAAACCAGCACAGATGAGTGAAAAACGTCCTGTTCCTTTTTCATATAGGACTATGGTGGAAATACTGTAACTCTAAAAGGGGAGTGTGGGTTTTAAAGGGAACTCATTGTATGCTACTGTTGTAAAATACTATTTTCAGTACTTATTAGTTAAAGTATGAAGATGTACTGATCATTGAATGGATTATATTTTTAAAGTTAATAACCCACAATGATTCATAGCTTGTGTGCAGTGGGGTGAATCTGAAGAAACATTTTTTAATTCTCAAGTGTTATCCAGCTTTAGGAATATGAGAACACTGACCCACATAATCCAAGGGAATGTGGATTATAGTGCCCACAAAGCTCATTACTAAACTAAGGACCCTGGGACTAAACACCTCTATCTGCAACTGGATCCTGGACTTTCTGATGGGCTGCCCCGGGGTGGTAAGGGCAGGCAACAACAACACTTGCCACGCTGATTTTAGTCCCCTTCTGTACCCCCTGTTCACCCACAATTGCATGGCCAAGCACGACTCCAACACCATCATTAAGTTTTCTGATGACACAACAGTAGGACTGATCACCGACAATGATGAGACAGCCTATAGGGAGATCAGAAACCTGTCAGTGTGGGGCCAGGACAACAACTTGTCCCTCAACGTGTGCAAGACAAAAGAGATGATCGTGGACTACGTTCACCCACATTCACATCGACAGGCTGTAATTAGAGCGGGTGGAGAGTTTCTTCACCAACAAACTATCATGGTCCAAACACACCAAGACAATTGTAAAGAGGGCACGACAAAACATTTTCCCCCTCAGGAGACTGAAAAGATTTGGCATGGGTCCCCAGATCTTCAAAAAGTTATACAGCTGCACCATCGAGACCATCCTGACCGGATGCATAACTGCCCGGTATGGAAACTGCTCATTCTCCGACTGTAAGGAGCTACATAGGGTATTGCGTACGGACCAGTACATCCCTGGGGCCAAGCTTCCTACCATCCAGGACCTACAGTACCAGTCAAAAGTGTGGACACCTACTCATTCCAGGGTTTTCTTTGTTTTTACTATTTTATACATTGTAGAATAATAGTGAAGACATCAACACTATGAAATAACACATATGGAATTATGTAGTAACCAAAAAAGTGTTAAACACATCTAAATATATTTTATATTTGAGATTCTTCAAAGTAGCCACCATTTGCTTTGATGATAGCGTTGCACACTCTTGGCAACCTTGAATGTGTCCAAACTTTTGACGGCTACTGTATATACTAGGCGGTGTCAGAGGGAGGCCCCAAAGATTGCCCAAGACTCCAGTCACCCAAGTCATAGACTGTTCTCTCTCCTACCGCACGGCAATCGGTACCGGAGCACCAAATCTAGGTCCAAGACGCCCCTTAACAGCTTCTACCCCCAAGCCATATGACTGCTGCGCAATTAATCAAATGGCCACCCGGACTATTTATATTGACCCCACCCCTGTTTTTACATTGCTGCTGCCAACTGTTTATTATCTATGCATAGTCACCTGCATGCACAAATTACATCGACTAACCAGTACCCTCGCACATTGACTCGGTAACCCCTGTATAAAGCATCTTGTTATTGTTATTTTATTTTTTACTTCAGTTTATTTAGTAAATATTTTCTTAACCTTATTTCTTGACCTGAATTGTTGGTTCAGGGCTTGTAAGTAAGCATTTCACTGTAAGTTCTACACCTGTTGTTTTCGGCACGTGACAAATACAATTTGATTTGATGTACATCTTCAATCAGCTGATATCTCAAAGTGCTGTACAGAAACCCAGCCTAAAACCCCAAACAGCAAGCAATGCAGGTGTAGAAGCACGGTGGCTAGGAAAAACTCCCTAGAAAGGCCAAAACCTAGGAAGAAACCTAGAGAGGAACCAGGCTATGAGGGATGGCCAGTCCTCTTCTGGCTGTGCCGGGTGTACATTTTTAACAGAACATGGCCAAGATGTTCAAATGTTCATAAATTACCAGCATGGTTAAATAATAATAATCACAGTAGTTGTCGAGGGTGCAGAAAGTCAACACCTCAGGAGTAAATGTCAGTTGGCTTTTCATAGCCGATCATTAAGAGTATCTCTACCGCTCTTGCTGTCACTAGAGAGTTGAAAACAGCAAGTCTGGGACAGGTAGCATGTCCGGTGAACAGGTCAGGGTTCCATAGCCGCAGGCAGAACAGTTGAAACTGCAGCAGCAGCACGGCCAGGTGGACTGGGGACAGCAAGGAGTTATCATGCCAGGTAGTCCTGAGGCATGGTCCTAGGGCTCAGGTCCTCCGAGAGAGAGAAAGAAAGAGAGAGAGAGAATTAGAGAGAGGATACTTAAATTCACACAGGACACCAGAAAAGACACAAGAAGTACTCCAGATATAACAGACTGATCCTAGCCCCCCAACACATAAACTACTGCAGCATTAATACTGGAGGCTGAGACAGGTAGGGGTCTGGAGACACTGTGGCCCCATCCAATGACACCCCCGGACAGGGCCAAACAGGCAGGATATAACCCCACCCACTTTGCCAAAGCACAGCCCCCACACCACGAGAGGGATATCTTCAACCACCAACTTACCATCCTGAGACAAGGCAGAGTATAGCCCACAAAGATCTCTGCATACGGTACAACCCAGACGGGGTGCCAACCCAGACAGGAAGATCACGTCAGTGACTCCACCCACTCAAGTGACGCACCCCTCCTAGGGACGGCATGGAAGAGCACCAGTAAGCCAGTGACTCAGCCCCTGTAATAGGGTTAGAGTCAGAGAAGGGAACCGGTCAGGCAGAGACAGCAAGAGCAGTTAGTTGCTCCAGAGCCTTTCCGTTCACCTTCACACTCCTGGGCCAGACTACACTCAATCATAGGACCTACTGAAGAGCTGAATCTTCAGTAAAGACTTAAAGGTTGAGACCGAGTCTGCGTCTCTCACATGGGTAGGCAGACCATTCCATAAAAAATGGAGCTCTATAGGAGAAAGCCCTGCCTCCAGCTGTTTGCTTAGAAATTCTAGGGACAATTAGGAGGCCTGCGTCTTGTGATCGTAGCGTACGTGTAGGTATGTACGGCAGGAAAGATTAGGTAGGAGCAAGCCCATGTAATGCTTTGTAGGTTAGCAGTAAAACCTTGAAATCAGCCCTTGCCTTAACAGGAAGCCAGTGTAGGGAGGCTAGCACTGGAGTAATATGATCAAATATTTTGGTTCTAGTCAGGATTCTAGCAGCCGTATTTAGCACTAACTGAAGATTATTTTGTGCTTTATGCAGGTAGCCGGAAAGTAGAGAATTGCAGTAGTCTAACCTAGAAGTGACAAAAGCATGGATACATTTTTCTGCATCATTTTTGGACAGAAAATGTCTGATTTTTGCAATGTTACGTAGATGGAAAAAAGCTATCCTTGAAACAGTCTTGATACTGTATGTTCGTCAAAAGAGAGATCAGGGTCCAGAGTAACGCCGAGGTCCTTCACAGTTTTATTTGAAACGACTGTACAACCATCAAGATGAATTGTCAGATTCAACAGAAGATCTCTTTGTTTCTTGGGACCTAGAACAAGCATCTCTGTTTTAAAAGTAGAACGTTTGCAGCCATCCACTTCCTTTTGTCTGAAACACAGGCTTCTAGCGAGGGCAATTTTGGGGCTTCACCATGTTTCATTGAAATGTACAGCTGTGTGTCATCCGCATAGCAGTGAAAGTTAACATTATGTTTTCGAATTACATCCCCAAGATGTAAAATATATAGTGAAAACAATAGTGGTCCTAAAACGGAACCTCGAGGAACACTGAAATTTACAGTTGATTTGTCAGAGGACAAACCATTCACAGAGACAAACTGATATCTTTCCGACAGATAAGATCTAGCAAGGCCAGAACTTGTCCGTGTAGACCAATTTGGGTTTTCAATCTCTCCAAAAGAATGTGGTGATCGATGGTATAAAAAGCAGCACTATGGTCCAGGAGCACGAGAACAGATGCAAAGCCTCAGTTTGACGCCATTAAAAGGTCATTTCCCACCTTGACAAGTGCAGTCTCAGTGCTATGATGGGGTCTAAAACCAGACTGAAGCATTTCGTATACATTGTTTGTCTTCAGGAAGGCAGTGTGTTGCTGCCGATAGTTTTTTATATTTTCTGGGTCAAGGTTTGGCTTTTTAAAGAGAGGATTTATTGCTGCCACTGAGTTTGGTACACATCCGGTGGATAGAGAGACGTTTAACATGACACACATACAACATAATGCCATGGGAAGTCACATACTCAACTATATTATCACACATTTTAGTTCAGGCTTACAAGTGTTAACATATGCATTCCATATCCATAAGTTATGGCTGGGCGGCATACTGCATTTTATGATATACCGGTATTGATGCAGGGACCAGTTTGGGTTTTTACTTTACCTTCTATACCGGTATTTGAATGTTTGGTTTGTTAAATGTGATACGCCATGTGTAATGTCAATTTTTATAGTTTACTTCGCTACTTGAGTCATCTCTCTCTGCTCTTTCTCTCTGTGTCACTTTCCACAGACCTAGCCAGGCCCCCTGTCACTCAAGGAGCGCATTTGATGTCCATCAACCACGAGACACTTGTTTTCAGTCTGCTTGGTCAATGCAGCACATGCAACAATGTTGATGACAATGATGCTGTTTAGCTTCTTTATATAAATCCACTAGCGTTCTATAATGACACAATTAGTTTGTGTTTCTTAAATCAGCAAACAGCTAGTTTGCCTTTTCTTAGCAAGTTTCCCTAAATCTTGTGAGATGCTAATGCTAATAGCTTGCAACCTAGCTAATAAATGTACTGATAAGAGCAAACGTAGCTAGCTAATACAGCCTGATAATACCGGTGGTGGTGTAAACCTAAATCAGCATGTTGTTTGTGCAACCGTGTCTTCTAAATCAACATATTCTTGCTTTGCATATTCCTCTTTATCTACATGAAGTATCTAAGAGAATACATGCAATGTAGCCAAAGCTTATAGTGTCCTCTAGGAAACACTTATCAACACTTTAGTTCCTACCCTGTCACAATAACTCCTCCTTGCATTTTAATTTGTTGTCATCTCAAACAACTCTGTATTCAAAGTGCCCACTATTATATTCTAACTATATAATAAGAATAGTCATTCTATTTCCATTTTTTCCAACAGTTTTGCTCTAATTTGCAAGTCAAATCGCAATTGCAACATTTGGTTAAAAATAAGTCCTAGATTGTTTGCCCATATCATACAGCCCTACGTGGCAGTGTGGAAATTATCTCAATTGAGCAGTGGTGTAAAGTAATTAAGTAAAAATACTTTAACGTACTACTTAAGTCTTTTTTTTGTTATCTGTACTTTACTTCACTACATTCCTAATGAAAATACTATACTATTTACTCCACACATTTTCCCAGACGCCTAAAAGTACTCGTTACATTTTGAATGCTTAGCAGGACAGGAAAATGGTCCAATTCACACACTTGTCAAGAGGACATCCCTGGTCATCTACTTCCTCTGATCTGGAGGACTCACTAAACACAAATGCTTTGTTTGTAAATGAAGTCTGAGTGTTGGAGTGTGTCGTCCGTGAATAAAAAATAAAATGGTGCCATCTGGTTTCCTTAATGATTTAAAAAATGATTTATACATTTTATCAATTACTTTTACTTTTGATGCTTACGTATATTTAAAACCAAATGCAGGAATGATAAAAGTGCTGAAATTGGTTTTGGTGGAAGTTGAATTGAACAGTATAAAAGAATCAGAATGGAGAAAGACTCATTGAAGTCACTTAGAATGTATGTGTTGCCACCCTGGGATCACTCACTACTCATAAAGCACCCTGGGATCACTCACTACTCATAAAGCAAATGTACAACATTTATTATTCAAAAACTAAAAATATTGCCAAATACCGTCCAATTTTGTTAAAATACCATGATATTTTGCACATATCGCCCAGCCCTACCTCAAGTCAATACACAATGTAGAAAAATCACTCAAAAACACTCTCATTTGTTGTACTTTGCTACGTATGTGCATTCCACCTACTTAAACACAGATAAAGTTTCTACCACGGCATAATGTTACAGAAAGTCTGTAACCATTAGCATGAACACTTTTCAACAGCTCATTAGGTAAATATTGTATGTCCCTCTCCTCTCCCTCCCCTAACAGATCGCCTACAGTGGTATTCGGTCCTTTGACCCCTCGGTGCCAATAATGCGCCCCCCTCTGATCGTTTCTCTGCCCTGGAACACTTCTCACCACGTCTTCAACCAGCTGCACCCTGGTACCACCTACCAGTTCATCATACGAGCCAGCACCGTCAAGGGCTTCGGCCCCCCGACCACACTCAACGTCACCACCAACATCTCAGGTACATTTATTTAACATTTATTTATCCAGGAAGTCCTATTGAGGTCAGAAGATCTATTTTAGAAGGGAAAACTGGCCAAGAGAATCATCCTTAGTATGGTAGAGTATGTATGCAGTATAATGTCTGTAGTGTTACAGCTGCTAGACTATTAATAGTGCTACCAGAGCAAATATAGTTTATTAATCAAGTCAAATTAAATTGATGCATAATGTAGTTGTTGTCTTATGACATTCCTGCCTGTTGTTGTTTTGGTAAAAAGTGTCTGGAAGCGCTGCAGGTTCAAATAGCATCTAGGAAGCAAATGAACCAGAATGGGGTAACAAAAAAATTGGTTGGGTTATGGGTTGGTTCGCTTATCGGTTTTCTGAGCAATTTCTACCATGATACTAAGCACAGCACTGAGATATCTCTCAGTCATTTTGATCGTGTCAGACTCCGTTCCGTAATGGAATATCTGGATGCTCTGTACCTGTTGGAGTAATTTTCTGAAGCACACATTTTTCCAAATTCTAATCTTGGCAGCACTCAACATGTCCTAGACCGGGATGTATTTGGAATCTGTTGAAATGACAGCCTAGGACCTCATTAGATGATAATGCAAACCACATCAATCAAATTAACTAGGTGAATGGAAGCTAAAAGCTTCCTTAATGGAAAATGAGGCCAGTAACCTTTCTTTAAATAAGAGGAGCCTGGTGCTTTTTGCGCTAAGCGCCTACTTCAAAGATATGTAATGTACGTAATGTAGATGTAATCACGCAGTTCCTGCGTTTTGGCAAAACTGCTATTGTCAATTTGTCAGGTTGCAATTCCCAGAAGTGTTTTAGAAAACATGTTCCAAGCAGGAAATATATTTTTATATTTTTTACTTTGCAGTGCTATATTAAAGTTCAGCCAAGTTCAAAATTAAACATAATGTTTCCTGATAGAGCATGCCTTTCTCAAGACTTCAACATATTACACCCCATTGCCGACAATTTTCCTCCTCCTGTGATTTTGCACTAAATTATTGTCTGTCTGGTGTGCTTTTTCCCCATAGCCCCAACACTGGAAGAGTATGATGGGTCCGAGGCGTTTCTGAATGAAACGGCCACCACCATCACCGTCCTACTGAAGCCCGCTCAGGCCAAAGGTGCCCCTATCAGGTGAGAGAACTAATGCCTGGCTTTTTTTTGTCCAAGAGTTCCGTCTAGTCATTTTAATGAAGGTCATCCATCTGTTTACCAGGACATCTCTGTCAGGACGTTTGTGTTGTGTCGCTCCCTGTCGCTCCCTGTAGTACATCCCACAAATAGAGAGAGCAGTACTGGGTAATGTCTACAGAGACTCTGCAGGGAATTTACATATTCAGGTCCATGGCCCTGCCGATCTCCATTTGATTTGGCCATTGTTGGCCTGTGCCTTTTCATTTCCTCTCCCCTATCACAATCGGCAGGGATGGAGTTGAAGGTACTTGTCATAAAGAGGATTTGGATAGAACTCTTGGTGCTCAGATTCAGTAAATCACCTATTATGCAACCAGGCCTGTTCTTTGATTGTGAAATTGGAGGGGCTGTGTATTGAAAGGGAAAGAACAAAGAACAATAACAAAACCACCTGACTGCATTTCTTTCTCACAAGCACTCACTCAGTATATGTGGCAGTTGTAGCTAATATGTCACACCCACTTCTAATTTTGAGCAAATGTCTTTGGGTGTTTTTTTCTTCTGGAATACAGATTTTGTGTACAGTATAATGCTACAAATATCATAAAGACTTAGGTGCATCAACGAAACAAAGATGTGTGTTATCAAAGGGATCGTTTAATTTGACTCGTTTTGGCAGTGCTCCGTAAAACTGGCCAAGCTCTGATGGAAGCCGATTGGCTAATCACGCAGCAGGTCTGTGTAGCGGTAATTTAGAGAGGGTTTGTTAAGGTGTGTATGAGAGATTGAGTTATGGCGAGCCTCAGGCCATTTGTCCAGGTAATTTGTAACATTTTGTCATTGACAAGCAGTACAGGGTAGAGGAAAGAGCCCGAGCACTCACCCTATTTTGGTGGAAGAGAATTTTGTGTCCATCTGCGACTGGCATTATGGAGTGTCACTTGTATTTTAGATCTGCGGTGCTTTGAGCTAAAATAGGAGCTATGGAAGGTCAGGGATGTGGAGATGGCTGTCAGGGCACTTGGGCGATAATGGTGAGGGAAGGGCGGTCAGGGGGACAGAGATACGCCCCTGGGCAGTCATTACCAAGGGTGGGAGGAGGGGTCGCGCTCTCTGAGCGGAACTAAGGGTAGTGAAGTCTAGGAGGTGGCTCTGAGCTGTGGATGCGGAAGGAACGTAGGTCTGCCATGTTTACAGCTCCATGAGTGTGTGAAGGGGCTTCTCCTTGCCCTGCACTGTGTTAATAAGTTGCCCTGGCACTGTGGTTTTTGCGTGTCTCGCCACATTAACAAAGACCCTCAGGGGGAGAGATGAAGCACAGCAGTGTGACTCTGAAATACAAATTATAGACCTGACCTGTTACTCTCACTGGAGGTTCATCAACTCCCATTCAGGGGGATTTCTCTACAGCCTCCCAGTCTGAGAGAATGGATTGTTATTAGTTAAAGGCCATGTGCAGATAAAGGGGCTCTGGTAGAAATTGCAAGGCCTGTAGTGTACGACGTTGCCAAGCCAGGGCTCATTCCAAGTGTTAAGCTCATTTGGCATGCCCTCTCTGTGCTCCGTGAAGTAAGAGATTGCTTTAAGATTAGCCTGCCTTTTGTTTGGCTAGCTGGCTTTGTTTGCTTGTGTTGTTTTGTGGGGACTGATTGCCTGTGATGTGTTGTCCCTCCTCAGCGCTTATCAGATCGTGGTGGAGGAGCTGAACCCACATCGCACACGCAGGGAGGCCAGCTCCGTGGACTGCTACCAGGTCCCAGTCCCCTTCCACAGTGCCTCCAGTGGTGGCTCGTCTTATTACTTTGCGGCAGAACTGCCACCAGGGAACCTTCCTGAACCCTCTCCGTTCACGGTGGGCGACAACAAGACGTACCATGGCTTCTGGAACCCTCCACTCACCCCCAGGAAGAACTATAATATCTACTTCCAGGCCGTCAGCAGTGTGGAGAAGGTGAATATACACTACTCTCGGCCAATAGGACCCTCTAAGGTTCCCTCATTGGGTTTTTGGGGTTTTAAATATGTCTTAAAACTGAATTGTGCATTGAGATGCATTGTTTTCCCACCCCCCTTTGATAACCTACTGCTGTTCATTAGTTTTCCTTTTATCTAGTTTGTTCCTGTTTCTCATGTTGAACTGATTTGTATTATTTTATTTTATTTTGTTTCTCAGGAATCAAAAACACAATGTCTGAGACTTGCAACAAAAGGTAAGAGTTTTCTTTTTGTTTATTTATACAACAAAATAAGTTCTTCTTGCCCAGTATCATTTCATTGACTGTACATTACAGTTATCCAGTTATTCAATCACTTTTCCCAGTAGCCAATAAATGCCCACTCTCTTGCTCAGATAAAGAACTGTTACGTGATAATGCGTGTGTCACTTTATCTTCCAAGAGAATTGTCGTGCAGCGAGAATCTGGATTGAGGCGGAATTAAGGAAAGCTTATTTATTTGTGATATGTGCGCTTGTAAAGCACCTTGCTCTGGTGAACAGCTTGTGTCTCTGAGAACAGGGGGCTAGCAGGGCCAATCCTTCTGATTTAACAGACAGAGTGAGAGTGAGAGTGAGAGTGAGAGTGAGAGAGAGAGAGAGATGGTTTTTATCATAAAGCCATGCTGTTGGTTTTTAGTGATTAAGAGGGAGTGGTCATTAAATTGATACAATTCCTACAGTGCCAGCTCATCTGTGGCGTAAATCGAAGGGAAATGGGTTGGCAATTTATGGACTCTGTCCTCTGGCTTTGCACTATTGAAATTACCTGCATTATAGATTATGGACAACATTTATGCTGAACATGCATTTTCCGAAGTGCATTGGAGTAACGGGCCAAGTATTTCAAGTGCTTATGGCCATGTCTTACTACAATTAATTAAATGGCCAGTTCAGCTTCAGTATCTCATTCAAAAGTTAGTTGGCCAGGCTAAATAGTACAATAGTCCCATCAAGGCATCAGGACAGTTCCACCCTACTCCAGCAACAACTTTATTTCTACTAGAAGGTATGAAAACTAGGAGGTATGAAACAAGCAAAACCCTACTGTTTTTCAGTGGAGAGCTATATGAAGATATTACTAATGGCAAAACATTTCATGATCTCGCATGTCAGCCTAAGGTGGCTGCTAATGCTAATATGCCAGATGTAACTTGTATTAACCATGTATTAACTCTATAATCATGCATCAATAACACTATGCCTGAAGAAATTAGCTTAGCTGCATCAGGTTTCAAAAAATGCTATGCTAGGCTATGCTTGCTAGGAATGACATGCTTCCATCCACCACATGGCATCACAGATACAGTTGAAGTCGGAAGTTTACATGCACTTTGGTTGGAGTCATTAAAACTTGTTTTTCGGCCACTCCACAAATGTCTTGTTAACAAACTATAGTTTTGGCAAGTCTGTTGTGTCATATGCACAAAGTGGATGTCCTAAGTCATTTTTCCAACAATTGTTTACAGACATATTATTTCACTAATAATTCACTATCACAATTCTAGTGGGTCAGAAGTTTACATACACTAAGTTGACTGTGCCTTGAAACAGCTTGGAAAATTCCATAAAATTATGTCATGGCTTTAAAAGCTGTGGATACATTTCAAGGTCTACCTTCAAACTCAGTACCTCTTTGCTTGACATCATGGGAAATCTAAAATAAATTAGCCAAGAACTCAGAATTTTTTTTGTTGACCTCCACAAGTCTGATTCATCCTTGGGAGCAATTTCCAAATGCCTGAAGGTACCACGTTCATCTGTGCAAACAATAGTACGCAAGTATAAACACCATGGGACCATGCAGCCGTCATACCGCTCAGGAAGGAGACGCGTTCTGTCTCCTAGTGATGAACGTACTTTGGGGGGAAAAGTGCAAATCAATTCCAGAACAACAGCAAAGGACCTTGTGAAGATAACAGGTTCAAAAGTATCTATATCCACAGTAAAATGAGTCCTATATCGACATAACCTGAAAAGCCGCTCAGCAAGGAAGAAGCCACTGCTCCAAAACCGCCATAAAAAGCCAGACTACGGTTTGCAACTGTACATGGGGACAAAGATCGTACTTTTGGAGAAATGTCCTCTGGTCTGATGAAACAAAAAATAGAACTGTTTGGCCATAATGACCATCGTTATGTTTGGAGGAAAAAGGTAGGAGGCTTGCAAGCCGAAGAACACCACCCCAACCGTGAAGCACGGGGGTAGTAGCATCATGTTGTGGGGGTGCTTTGCTGCAGGAGGGACTGGTGCACTTCACATAATAGATGGCAGGATGAGGAGGGGAAATTATGTGGATATATTGAAGCAACATCTCAAGACATCAGTCAGGAAGTTAAAGCTGGACATTGACCCCAAGCATTCTTCCAAAGTTGTGGCTTAAGGACAACAAAGTCCAGGTGTTGGAGTGGCCATCACAAAGCCCTGACCTCACACCTAGAAAATTTGTGGGCAAAACTGAAAAGCGTGTGCGAGCAAGGAGGACTACAAACCTGACTCAGTTACACCTGCTCTGTCAGGAGGAATGGGCCAAAATTCACCCAACTTATTGTGGGAATCTTGTGGAAGGCTACCTGAAATGTTTGACCCAAGTTCAACTATTTAGATGCAATGCTACCAAATACCAATTGAGTGTATGTAAACTTCTGATCCACTGGGAATGTGATGAACGAAATAAAAGCTGAAATAAATCATTCTCTCTAATATTATTCTGACATTTCACATTCTTAAAATAAAGTGGTGATCCTAACTGACCTAAGACAGGGAATTTTTACTAGGATTAAATGTCAGGAATTGTTAAAAAAAACTGAGTTCAAATGTATTTGGCTAACGTGTATGTAAACCTCTGACTTCAACTGTAGATGTAATGATGATGTCACCCCGAAGGGTGTACTACCACTAAATATATGAATTTAGCTTTATTTCTATGCTTATCAATTAGACTCATATTTATGCATTTAATGTTTCTGCTTAATAATCAGTTGAGATTTTTTGAAAGGCCAAACTTAGAAATCTGCCCACATATAATATTAGATTATCAGACATGGAAAGTGTTGTATTTATAATGCTTAAACAGCTGGCTGTGCATTAACACACCAGGGCTTGGATTTGTTGTGCCTTTCAAAGATCGGAAAGACCGTACTGTTGGTCATACTGTTCTCTCATATAGGCCTATTTCATTATTATTACCAGATTTAGCTACGTTTGATATTCTCCTTCTCCCTGTCATGAAACCCTAATTGATGTGACACTGACAACAAGGGCACACATAATTGTGACACTAATAAAAATCAGCCACAGTTAAGTCACGTCATACTGTAAGAGCATGTTGATGTGGCCAATGCGTTCTCTGTCATAGCCATGATGAAACATATCGCACTATTTTTCCATCCTCTCTCAACAACGTTGTTTAGTCCTAACAATAATCGACCCTTTTCCCAGAACTGTGTCGTGCTCAGAAATTCAAGTAGCTCAGTGTGTGTCCATGCAGTATCCACTTGGAGTACAGTGTATGTAGTCTTTGCCCACTTGTGCCGATCTCACTCAGTCACTCACGTTTCCATCCTTGATACATTATATGCCAGATGCGCTCTCATTCTCTGAATTGAAAACCACCTTAATTGCCCTAACTTAATTGGATATGAAAGTGTTGTTGTTTTTTGGTTGTACTGCTTGTCATGAATTGTTTTCCCCATACAAATGTCTCCGAAGCGCATTGGCCCGGAGGTTGTCAAACCAATCCAGACAGAATTTGATAAGAGCTCCGCCGTGTAGCCTACCATTAGGAATGAAAATAGATTTTCATTTTAAGCAGTGAGTTTTATCTTCAAAATGGTTGTAATCCAATTCCATTTGATTTTCCTCTGGTATTTTTTCATGAATATATCTCTAACTCTGACAGAAACATAAGTATTCTTGAGGCGAGATGGGGATTATGTCTCAAGCAATACCTTAAAACCGGGCTGAGGAACTGATTAATAACCTTTTAACTGGTGTCAACATCTATTGTGAAACCTGCTCTGCTATCAAGGCTATTGTTTTTCTTGTTGCGCTCAATATTACATTTGTTATAGTACTCTTTATGGTATAGTCTGGCTGTTGCATGTAAAACATTAAGTGGATGAATGTGTATTATTTGCCTATCAGATGATTTAATACTGCTGTTTTACAATCTAAAAAAGAAATCCAGAAAAAAAGGGTGACATATTTCTGACTGAGGCAAAGGCTCTACTTTCATCTTCTCTTTGTCCCATAATAAGGCTGCAGTGGTAAGCAAACATTGACAGAAAAACACACAGCTCCATCATATCAATGACTTGGTTATTATCACCATGGGGTCAAGTTCAGGTATACTCTGAGCCGATCCAAACAATCTAGTCTGTTCAGTTCATTTCGCTGATATTTTCCAGAATGTTTTTGAAGCTGACTTAAATACTGGAAAATGGTTTCTGTACCATCATGTTCCCACTACAATAGCATGGCTAAAGTGAGGGTGAAAGAGCTGGGATAGTAGCTGTGGGTGTTTAAGGGTTGAAGCCAGCGGCGTGGCCAGTGGGTGACAACGTGAGAGACAAGGACAGTTTGTCCCGCTCCTTTGGGACACATGTTCTGTAGACATCCGTCTCCTTCCAACCTGATAGCGAGAGGGATAGATTTGGAGAGGCAAACGAGAGCTGGGGGGGGCTCACTGTCAAGCACAACAGACAGTCCCAAAGGACCTGCCCCCCTCGCTTCTATATTTGTTGTTGTTTTCTCCCTTGATAGAAACTAGGCCATTGAATTGACCCTGAGGAATAATGGCTTGAGTGCTGGCTGAAGATGGGCTTTTCCCAGGCATCCCATTGTATCAGTCTTTGTAAAGAACCTCCGTTTGCTCTGAGGATGGATGAGATGGGAGTCGTCATATCTTACATTCCTTTCACTGCTGTTGGTTATCATTCAGCTGTTGATATAAAAGGACTACATTATTGTATGAATAAAGTACTAGGTTCAGCGTTGTATAGGGATATAATTATCCTTTGACATCATATTTGCCCTGCAGGTTGGAGTGCAGGGGTCAGGAGATAAAGGACTTGCATCAAGAAATGACGTACATTTTAGAAATTGTGCAATGGTCTCAGTCTACTGTAGGAAGGGCATTTCACTAAGTGCTAGGAGACCATAAAAGGAAGGATTATGCTTTACTTTGGTTTTTATGTGTTTTGCATTAGAAAGAGGATTATGGCGTTTGTATATCTCAAAAGCCAAATAATACAATACATCAGAGGCAACATGATCAATGTAGAGATATTTAGATTTTTTTCAACTTTTCTGATTGGTACATAGTTTTGTATTGGTTAACCTTTGACAGTATTTACGTATGCCCCTATTTGTAAACAGTTTAGCAAATAACATGCTGTGTACTAGGATATCATATTATTTTCTTTGTTTTCTAATGAGTATCCAAACCCAATGCTTTACAGTAGTTAATGGCTTTGAAGTTTTTGAAAATATTAAAAGACAAGAGATAGTGAATTTATACTTTTAATATCTTGTGGGACCACGGGGGTATGAAACATAATTAGAAATTATATTCTAGAGGCATTTACAAGAAAACCCAATTTAATCAGTACATTAGTGTGTGTAGAACCAGTGCATAAAGATAGTATACGGTAATGGAAATATGAATGTATTTAAATATGAGTAGGCCTTTGTCTTTTTATGTTATGGTATGGCTCAATCTGGAAGACATCCTCATGAAAGGCTGAAGTGTATATATCATGTGTGATGGGAAAACCAATCCCTGTTCGAGTGGACCACCACCTGGTCAAGTGAAGTAATCATTATGGTCAAACATTATGAACAAACGTTATGATCAAAGGAAGTATAGTTCTGCTGGAAGAGACTCACTTTTGCACTATGCCCTTTCAAGGGTTGTGTTTCCCGGTCAAAACGACAACAAACGTTCACCTTATTAATTGACATTTTTTTCTAACCTGTCACCTAGGAGCTACAGAGGAACCAGAGGTGATCCCGGACCCAGCCAAGCAGACAGACAGGGTGGTGAAGATTGCTGGCATCAGTGCTGGGGTGCTGGTTTTCATCCTACTGGTGCTGGTGGCCATCCTTCTGGTCAAGAAGAGGTGAGTGGAGCGTCGTAAATAGTAGACACTGTTACTGGCTCTATGCTAGCATAGCATACCTACACACCATGAGAACAACTCCATCCCATGCCATCAACATAACCATGATTCTCAGCAGAGGCTGGGCTGGACTATCAGACAGCCTTCACAATGAGGGGGGTGAGAGGAGGGAGGAGGGGGGATGAGAGGAGGGAGGAGAGGGGTGGGGGAGAGGAGGGAGGAGGGGGTGCGGGGTATGAGAGGAGGGAGGAAAGGGGGGTGAGAGGAGGGAGGAGGGGGGGGCGAGAGGAGGGAGGAGAGGGGGTGAGAGGAGGGAGGAGAGATGTGGGTGAGAGGAGGGAGGAGGGGGGTGGCGGGGGTGAGAGGAGGGAGGAAATGGGGGTGGGAGGAGAGGGGGAGACGAGACTACAGTATTGTATGTTATTGTTTATGCAGTGTCAAGACCATGTTATGACAAACTCTGGTAAAACAGCCTTACATATAGTCAGCTTTACCAGAGTTTGTCATAACATGGTTTGGTAGAGAGTTGTATTGAGTTTCAAGGGGAAGTAGGCAGAGTACTGGACATGACTTAGATGAGGAGGACCCATAAGGCTTATCTCTCAGAGTAGCACAGTGAACTTTGGAGCATACAGATTTCCCCAGGTTTTCTTAAAATGTTCAGAGAATTTCAGCTTTATATCTGAAGTGGCTGGTCTGAAAAGCTGTGTAACATACCCAGGATTATTTGGCTTTGCTGAGTTTTGGAGGTGATTTGAACTCACATAAGTGCATACCAGTGGTGAGCAATACTAATATACTTTTCTTTGCTGAGAAGTGGAACATTTCTTTGAAGTCTTTGAGGTGTCTTAATTTAATAGCTATTCCGATGTGTTTTACTGTGGATTTTCATTGCAGCTTATTAAGATTTCTGTTTTTATGCTGTTTTTCCACAGAAAAAGTTGGCAGCTTTTTGTTGAGGGTTGCATTCAGGATACATACTATAAGAACAATATTGAGCTGTCCTCAGTTTGTGCTAGCCTCAAGTTTTATTAATTTTGTCACTCACTTACCTTCTCATCCCACTCAGTAATGCTTGGAGCTGCTTCATTCAAGACTCATTCAGAATTTTGTTTACTGCTTTCCTATCTTTCCTGGCCTTTATTTTGTAGGATTTGACTGTGTTGACCATCTAAATGCATCAAAAGTCAATAATTGTCTAACTAACAGCCCCCAGTAGAGAGTGTATTGAGCCTACAGTGCCTTGTGAAAGTATTCGGCCCCCTTGAACTTTGCGACCTTTTGCCACATTTCAGGCTTCAAACATAAAGATATAAAACTGTATTTTTTTGTGAAGAATCAACAACAAGTGGGACACAATCATGAAGTGGAACAACATTTATTGGACATTTCAAACTTTTTTAACAAATCAAAAACTGAAAAATTGGGCGTGCAAAATTATTCAGCCCCTTTACTTTCAGTGCAGCAAACTCTCTCCAGAAGTTCAGTGAGGATCTCTGAATGATCCAATGTTGACCTAAATGACTAATGATGATAAATACAATCCACCTGTGTGTAATCAAGTCTCCGTATAAATGCACCTGCACTGTGATAGTCTCAGAGGTCCGTTAAAAGTGCAGAGAGCATCATGAAGAACAAGGAACACACCAGGCAGGTCCGAGATACTGTTGTGAAGAAGTTTAAAGCCGGATTTGGATACAAAAAGATTTCCCAAGCTTTAAACATCCCAAGGAGCACTGTGCAAGCGATAATATTGAAATGGAAGGAGTATCAGACCACTGCAAATCTACCAAGACCTGGCCGTCCCTCTAAACTTTCAGCTCATACAAGGAGAAGAATGATCAGAGATGCAGCCAAGAGGCCCATGATCACTCTGGATGAACTGCAGAGATCTACAGCTGAGGTGGGAGACTCTGTCCATAGGACAACAATCAGTCGTATATTGCACAAATCTGGCCTTTATGGAAGAGTGGCAAGAAGAAAGCCATTTCTTAAAGATATCCATAAAAAGTGTTGTTTAAAGTTTGCCACAAGCCACCTGGGAGACACACCAAACATGTGGAAGAAGGTGCTCTGGTCAGATGAAACCAAAATTGAACTTTTTGGCAACAATGCAAAATGTTATGTTTGGCGTAAAAGCAACACAGCTCATCACCCTGAACACACCATCCCCACTGTCAAACATGGTGGTGGCAGCATCATGGTTTGGGCCTGCTTTTCTTCAGCAGGGACAGGGAAGATGGTTCAAATTGATGGGAAGATGGATGGAGCCAAATACAGGACCATTCTGGAAGAAAACCTGATGGAGTCAACAAAACTAAGGAGATGATTGTGGACTTCAGGAAACAGCAGAGGGAACACCCCCCTATCCACATCGATGGAACAGTAGTGGAGAGGGTAGCAAGTTTTAAGTTCCTCGGCATACACATCACAGACAAACTGAATTGGTCCACTCACACAGACAGCATCGTGAAGAAGGCGCAGCAGCGCCTCTTCAACCTCAGGAGGCTGAAGAAATTCGGCTTGTCACCAAAAGCACTCACAAACTTCTACAGATGCACAATCGAGAGCATCCTGGCGGGCTGTATCACCGCCTGGTACGGCAACTGCTCCGCCCTCAACCGTAAGGCTCTCCAAAGGGTAGTGAGGTCTGCACAACGCATCACCGGGGCAAACTACCTGCCCTCCAGGACACCTACACCACCCGATGTTACAGGAAGGCCATAAAGATCATCGAGGACATCAACCACCCGAACCACTGCCTGTTCACCCCGCTATCATCCAGAAGGCGAGGTCAGTACAGGTGCATCAAAGCTGGGACCGAGAGACTGAAAAACAGCTTCTATCTCAAGGCCATCAGACTGTTAAACAGCCACCACTAACATTGAGTGGCTGCTGCCAACACACTGACACTGACACTGACTCAACTCCTGCCACTTTAATAATGGGAATTGATGGGAATGATGTAAATATATCACTAGCCACTTTAAACAATGCTACCTTATATAATGTTACTTACCCTACTATATTCATCTCATATGCATACGTATATACTGTACTCTATATCATCGACTGCATCCTTATGTAATACATGTATCACTTGCCACTTTAACTATGCCACTTTGTTTACATACTCATCTCATATGTATATACTGTACTCGATACCATCAACTGTATCTTGCCTATGCTGCTCTGTACCATCACTCATTCATATATCCTTATGTACATATTCTTTATCTCCTTACACTGTGTATAAGACAGTAGTTTTGGAATTGTTAGTTAGATTACTTGTTGGTTATTACTGCATTGTCGGAACTAGAAGCACAAGCATTTCGCTACACTCTCATTAACATCTGCTAACCATGTGTATGTGACAAATAAAATTTGATTTTTATTTTTTTTATTTTGAAAAGACCTGAGACTGGGACGGAGATTTGTCTTCCAACAAGACAATGATCCAAAACATAAAGCACAATCTACAATGGAATGGTTCAAAAATAAACATATCCAGGTGTTAGAATGGCCAAGTCAAAGTCCAGACCTGAATCCAATTGAGAATCTGTGGAAAGAACTGAAAACTGCTGTTCACAAATGCTCTCCATCCAACCTCACTGAGCTCGAGCTGTTTTGCAAGGAGGAATGGGAAAAAATGTCAGTCTCTCGATGTGCAAAACTGATAGAGACATACCCCAAGCGACTTACAGCTGTAATCGCAGCAAAAGGTGGCGCTACAAAGTATTAACTTAAGGGGGCTGAATAATTTTGCACGCCCAATTTTTCAGTTTTTGATTTGTTAAAAAAGTTTGAAATATCCAATAAATGTCGTTCCACTTCATGATTGTGTCCCACTTGTTGATTCTTCACAAAAAAATACAGTTTTATATCTTTATGTTTGAAGCCTGAAATGTGGCAAAAGGTCGCAAAGTTCAAGGGGGCCGAATACTTTCGCAAGACACTATATTAATTCCTGTGCTATCCATTATTAACTGTTTGTGGAAGTCCAAGCTCAACATACTTTTACTCTACTATACTTTTCTGTTAGTATTCATTAACATTAACAGTTATAGGGGAATGGACTGTATTTTGGAAGGTTATATATAATCCGAAACCTCTGATGTTGTCTAAATGCTATTTTTCTTTTTAGTCATGGAGGCTTTACTACGAAGAATTGGTCAGTCAGGTGTGTACACACACACACACACACACACACACACACACACACACACACACACACACACACACACACACACACACACACACACACACACACACACACACACACACACACACTCTCTTTCTCTCTTTCTCTCTCTCTTCCTCTTTCTCTCTTTCTCTTTCTCTCTTTCTCTCTCTTTCTCGTTTTACTAACTTTGTAGGGACACACAATTGATTCCCATTCAAAATGCTATTTTCCCTAACCCTAACCTTCGCTCCAAAATATTAACTTAACCCTAAACCAAACTTAACTCCTAAACCTAACCTTTAACCGCTAACCCTAATTCTAACCCTAATACTAAGTATAACCCTAAACCCTAGCCTTTTTCCTTGTGGGGTCTGGCAACTGGCAACATGTCCCCAGTTGTTTATTATTATTATTATTATTTTTTACTATTCTTGTGAGTACTTCTGGTCCCCACAAGTATAGTTAAACATGTCCACACACACACACACACACACACACACACACACACACACACACACACACACACACACACACACACACACACACACACACACACACACACACACACACACACACACACACACACACACACACACACACACACTCAGTTGGGGTCATGCAGAGGAGGCAGGTTGTAGAGATCAGGGTGTTTGGGGCCTTGAGAGAGCAAATTGTGTCGCGCTGTAATTACTTTGTGAATCTCCTATCGATTTTGTTCAGTTTTTCAGATAAGGTTTTATAATGAACGCTGGCAAACTGAACTGTCGCCAGCACCTGTGATGAATACTTTGGAAAGAAATTGAGATTGTTTTAAAGGGAAAAAATAAATAACTTATGTTCAGTCAGAGCACATCTCTCTCTACATGCTGATCAGGTTTTGCAGGAAAGATGTGCGGAGAGGAGCCTTTATTCTGCGCACCTTTTCTCTCTTTGTATGACACATGGCACCATCGTGTGGCCATTTAGCAGAATGACCGTTTGAAATATCCCTATAGAACTATTACCAGGTACTGTAAGTAAGAATATACATCTTTGTTGTCTCACAAAGATTCTGACACCCACATACAATGCATGGGTCATTGATGAAAGCTTTTTCAACCAATGTGTTTTCAGGTTAGATTTACACAAAAGTGATCTACACAGTATCTAATGATCCAGGTTAAACAAACACATCCCAATGAACTTGAATGACATTACTGCCTATCATCTGTGGGGTTCAGGAGAAGTGAATTTGAATGAGACTGATGAATGAGAGGTGCTTATACACCTGTTCCTGATAGAGATATCTGTAACGTTGCGGTTCTGTTCAGTGTTGGACAGTCAAGCGGTGCCTGTGACTACTGATGAGTGAGGCTTTCAAATGAATCTTAATTGGCAGAGCAGCCTCTGTGTCTCTGTAGATGTTCTGCCAATTAAGGAATCATTCCTAACGACCACTGCTCATTTACAGCCGTCTCCCTCCTAATTTCCTATTCCACCCCCCTTCCATACCCCGATCCATAACCTTTCAACTTCAGAGAAAGCTCATTCTGCCACAGGTCATTCCTTAGCTCCATTCTCCCCTTTCCCTTCCTTCATGCTATTTTCCCTCCATTTTCTTCACTGGGTATTGTTGATTTAGTGGAGCTGGTACAGGCTTCCTTTGTGAAGATAAAAGGAAAAGGTCAGGTTATAAAGTGAGTCTTTTCTCTCTTGTCGTGAGTGACAGATGTGTGGGTTGAGTAATAATAACAAAGTTTCCCTTTCTCTGATATTGAAAGAAAGTTACTTTTCGTCGATGTTCTTCTGGATCAAATCTAAAGGAGTGGCTTTTGAATTATAGTTAAATATTCTACAGTAAATCTGGCAGATTCAAACCCCTTTTTTCAGTATTACAAACAATTGGTTTGTGTTGGTTTGGTGTTGGTGTACTATTGTAGTTGCATAATAGTTCATGTTTGTAATAGAATCTATTCCCTGTGGTTTAGAATATTTTTCAGAGAGGTGGGAGGGGGTTCATTTCATTGAATGCTTTTCATATCAGACATTGGCGTTAATTACAGTGCCTGCTTTTGAGTTTTTGGATGGCTTCCTGGTTTGTAATTTCAGCCTGAAAAAGGACTGGTGTTTGGAGCGATGGGGCACATTGGGTGCTAATGAGCCATAGACTCCTAATCCCATTGGAATGGATTAAAAGTACTGATGGTAATTGAATTCTGAAATATGACTAATGTCCCTATGTCCCCAAAGTAAAGAGAAAGCTTGTGAAAATCAATAAAAAAGGGAGATATAGATTTGTTTTGGAACTAGTTAGCGTAACGTGTTGTGGGTGTCTTGAGTGTAGTTAATGTTGTTGGTGCTATAGACACCCAGGTGTAGTAATCAACTAGACATCCTCTTATCGGTTTATTGTAGAGATAATTAGAGGTCTATTTCTCTCTCTCACACACACTGACCCTGTGTGTCTGAATTTCTCTTCCTCTTGTTAGTTGCACCAAGTTTATTTTCTTCCAAAATCAGGTGACCAGTAGAGTAGAACTCAATGATACACAAAGCAATGCAAGTCAATGAAGTGGATATTGGGATCTCGTAGTTGCTTTGCACGGAAACAATGGAGGTTGAGGCCAAAACATACACGCAGTGGCAACATTTGTATGCTTCTTTTATTTTTCTTTTACTTGCACATTATCTTCAATTATACTTTTATTTTCATCTTCATTTAGGAAAGTTGTGAGTTATATCGGATGATTACATTACAAACACTAGTTACTCATATCGGATGATTACATTACAAACACTAGTTACTGAGGATATCAATACTTATGTGCAAGACACAACTCATTTTGATCTAATACAATAATGAATCTATGGTTCCCTTATTGAACAGAACCTATAAAAGATACTGCATCTTTAAAATGGTGGTCCATGACATTGCTTGTTTTCCAGGTAGCAAGAAGCTTGTTCTTTAGTTTGGCGCAATTTGTTTTGCAGCTGTGTTTCTCCACAATGCTTATCAATACTTTTCTTTTCATATGTAACACCATTGCCTTTGTGAGTCCAATCTTCAAACTGTCTGACTGTCCATGTGAATGAGACAGTATTTAATGCATGGCATTAATGATTCTGCCCAATTCCAAATTCAACCAGAACAAAAAGATAAACTATTTGCATATTTGTAATGAAAATAATTTTCTCAATTTGAATTAATGCATGTAAAAATGTAATTCTAACATTAGGAAGTTAATTGATGGAGATTTTGTTGTCTTGCACCTTTTTCTGCTTTTGTTGATCCGACTGATTCCCACTTTGCATTCACCAATATCTCTTCATCCTGCTGTCTCTGATTTGCGTGCCAGGAGGAGCTACTATTCTTACTCATATTACCTGTAAGTAAACAGACAAACAACAACAAAACAGAAACAAACAAACCCAAAATACAATGAGTGCACTTGTCCTTGGTTAGTTATGTAGTGTTTTAAAGATGCAGTATCCTTTTTTCAAGTGAAAACCCATATCGCGCAAAACCAATTGCCATTGCCATTGACCAGCTCAAACATGCTCCGAAACACTCTCCAAACCAAAGTCATGAAGACCAAAAGCGGTGTTATTTGAAAAAAGAATGCTGCACTTTGTGTCCTGTGTTCAATCTGAGTGCATGTGGTTGTATGTATGTCAGTAACTCATGTATTTCATTACTCTTCTTCATCTCCTGGACGTCCTTTGTCCATTGAAAGGATACGGGGTAAACTGTGTGCACTGTTTGTGTTGTATGTCTTTTATATTTCATAAGCCCTTTCCAATTGGTTGCTCTGAATGTTGGTTGCAGAAGGTTTCCTCTTTTGTTTGGTGTAGGATCTTCTTCTGCTGTGATGCTGTTGTAGACAGTAGACCGTCATCTCCACACTGTGGTGCTTTCCACTTGCTAAGGGCTGAAAAATAAAACCTCCCCAATCTGTTGTCCTGACAAGTCTGCCGATGCTCTCACATGCTCTCACATTTGACATGCTTGCCATTTCACCCTCGCCTCTGTGAGTGTTTTTTTTATGCTACACAGGCCTCGCATTTACCTCCCCACTCCTCTCATTTTTGTAGTTCTCACAATCATGTTTCATTTCATACCTAGAAGTGACACTCAACCTCAAGTGAAGTCAAGTGAATGAGTCTTTTCAGAATTTCAGAGATTATTCCCCCAGATTGAGGGTACTTTTTTCTTCTCTCTCTCTCTCTCCCATGAAAATGAAAGACTGTATCAGCTGCACAGTGAACATCTTATGCTGGCTTCGGATAGTCCCTTCATGCAATGTTAGGATATCAAATTTCTTAGCCCCCCCTGGGGGACATTTAGCCAATTATATCCTGTTAAATTGGAATAATTTAACAGCTGAAAGTTACCAATAATTAACCTTAAAATGGTCAATCTGTTTTTCCCAACGGGAAAGAGAGGTATCCCACAGTTTGCCACTATGAAAGGTCATTAAAAGGTACAACATGGGAACTGGATCATTTTCTCACGGCTCTTGGTAAAATTGACCCTGCTGTGCATACCTATTTTGGACCCACTTCAAATGCATGATGGGCAGAAATTAGTATATTCTGCCTATAATTGTCATTTTACTAGAACTGTATGAAATTATACAATTTGACATCTTTCTCCTGCTGTCCACCCATCTGTCTCTTCTCTAGTACAAAGAGACCTCCTTTCAATTTCACTAGAGCGGCTCCTTAGTAACCTCATCTCAATGCTTTCATCTAACTGCGAACTGCAATCAGAGGATAATTTGTACTGCAGCACCTTTCTTCAGGGTGCACGCAAAGTGGAATTAGGAACTAGGAATAGAATAGAGTGGGTATGTGTTTTCATCGCAGTGCTCCTTTTTACAATACAAATGTAGAGAAACCGGCACAGTCGTAATTGCCCTTGAAATAAAAGCCTCCCAGTCTTGCAGGTGTTCAATCAGCTTTTCTCAACCAGGGGCCAATGAGGGAGTGTGCACACAATCAGTTAAATCGGTCAAACTATTTGGTATATCAATCTTGTTAATCTATAAACCCTATCTACTCCTGTCCAGAGGAAATGATAATGAGACAATCAACCAGACAGTGAGTCCCCAGATTTCAGAATGTCTTGTCAGAACCCAGATTGGAGATGAGATACGGCAACCTCTCACCTTAGCATGAAGCATATGCCTTACCCCTTCGAAGCAGAAGTTACTCCTGCATGATTTCGATGCTTGAAATTGGACCCTTTTAGATTTCCCCTATATTTCTGCTACATTATGTACCGAATGATACTTGACCCTAAGAATACAGTATTTGTGGGTTTTGCAAATATTATTGGATGAAAACACCATTTTAAAAAGGCCAAATGTGGAAGCCAAACCAATGATCTGTTGTCATGGAGATAAGATTTTCTATTTAATTGATTTCCCTTTAGTCTTTCCTGCTGTGTGTAAATAATTGACAACAAGGTATTTTTGTGATATTAAAACCTGCTTGTTTGATCCTTCAGGAAACTGGCCAAGAAGCGCAAAGATGCCATTGGGAATACTCGTCAGGAAATGACCCACATGGTGAATGCCATGGACCGCAGTTATGCTGATCAGAGCACGCTCCACACTGAGGATCCCATGGCCGTCACATTCATGGACTCCCACAACTTCAGCAACAGATGTAAATATAATAGTCCCTCCTCAGATCCCTGGGGAACACCTCCCTCCACAGACACTTGATACATGTGAGAAAGCCTCCTGACAGTGAGAACAGAGGAGGCTGGTGGGAGGAGCTATAGGATGACGGGCTCATTGTAATGGCTGGAATGGAGTCAATGGAACAGTACCAAGCACATGGACACGTGTTTGACTCTGTTCCATTGATTCCATTACAATGAGCCTGTCCCCTTATAGCTCCTCCAACCAGCCTTCTGACAGTTTGATAACCCCTCTGCCTTACAATGGAAAAGGCCTTAGCACAGAGAAGTGTCCTATAAGACAGGCTCTGAAGAGAGGCGTTAAGTTGTACCTTACATGTTTTTACTTTAGAATGCATAAAAGGAAATTCCCAACATATGAATAAATGCCATTAATGATTTCAACCGTTGTCCCAGGATATTTGCTAGAATGACTTCTATTCCTATGCTCTGTTCATCTTGACCCTGGTATTTTATCATTCTGTATGTAGTGTGCTGCAGCTTACTCAAGCCTTCTGGAATGTTCCTCATAAGATTTTTTTCCCTACAGTGCCTAATGATCCACTTGTGCCAACGGCAGTGCTAGGTGAGGCCCTGGTGCTATGTCATCTGCCCTGCCATGGCTTGTGTTCCTCATGCATATGTTGTTGTCACAGTCCTGTAGCCGCCCATTGTAAACCTGTAGCTGATCCATTGTAAACTATTGTCTCTGTGTTAAGTCTGAGTAGTCAGTCACATACAATTCATGGTATCCTTGAGAATGTATCACTGTCAGAATGACTGGCCTCCATATTCAATTATCCAGTAAGGGGGATAAAATAGGAATTGTTTCCAGATTGTAGATTTCCCCTGGCTGCCAGTATAAAGCACTTGGCCCTCAGCCATGGTAGAGTGGAGACGTGGCAGTCCTCCAGTGAACAGATGAGCAACACTTCAGGGTTTAGGACCCACCCATGAGCCGTTGAGTTGAAGCTAAACCCCATTCAGAGACTCACACTTCTGAATGCATTACAACTGTCTACAAGCTCCAAATCCAGCTCAGGGCATTGGTTTAGAGATGAAGAGGGAAAACAAATTCAAACTCAAGTGAAGATTGATATATGACAGATACATTCACCTGAGCCCCAACCTGAAGATTAACCTCCTACATAACACTGTTATAGAATGAAACCAGTCATCCTGTTATTGTGTGTAAGTCCTTAGCATCAAGACAGACTATGTGAGCTGGGGCCATTTTACCACACCCTCAGCCTCTCTGGGACTTGTCTCTGTCTGTGGAGAGTCAAAAAACACATCTGACAGTTTCTATGTAATGGAGTTCCTATGTAATGGAGTTCCTTCCTGATGCCACGAGTGTTCACTCGTGGCATCAGGAAGGAGAGTGTTAGACACGGTGACACTAGATATGGTGTAGTCCACACTGACAGAACAAGCAAGCAACCGCTGAGGGTCTTTACTGCTTACTGAAAACCTGAGTTTGATAGGGAATTAAAATTCCCCCTCAGGCCAGTGTGCTTGCTGTGAAAATGTCTTATTTTAGCTCTGTGTTGACGCTGGGCTTGGTAATAGGAAGTGAAGGGTGCAGTTCAAGCCGTGACTCAATCTATCATGTTAGGGCAGAATGAACAATTACACGTTTGCTAATGAGTAAAAATGTCAGCTTAGATAGTCTCTACACTAGAGTGCAGCAGTTCTCTCACGAGTTTAGTGTCACTCCTCCTAGATCCCGCCCACTGCAGAAGTGTCTGTCTGTCTTGCCGTAGCTCTCTTAGAAAGCAATTTGCAAATGTGTAAGAAAGTCAATGTTGTGTGTTGGTCATGTAGTATAGTCAAATCTGTCGTCGTTTTTGGTGATCACCTCCACCACCCTAACGTTCCAGACATGTCACGGCATTATATATATATATACACACACACACACACACACACACACACACACACACACACACACACACACACACACACACACACACACACACACACACACACACACACACACACACACACACACACACACACACACACACACACAGTTGAAGTCGGAAGTTTACATACACCTTACCCAAATACATTTAAACTAAGTTTTTCACAATTCCTGACATTTAATCCTAGTAAATATTCCCTGACTTAGGTCAGTTCGGATCACCAATTTATTTTAAGAATGTGAAATATCAGAATAATATTAGAGAATGATTTATATCAGGTTTTATTTCTTTCATCAAAATCCCAGTGGTTCAGAAGTTTACATTCACTCAATTAGTATTTGGTAGCATTGCCTTTACATTGTTTAACTTGGGTCAAATGTGTTGGGTAGCCTTCCACAAGCTTCCCACAATAAGTTGGTTTTGTAGGCCTCCTTGCTCGCACACGCTTTTCAGTTCTGCCCACAAATGTTCTATGGGATTGAGATCAGGACTTTGTGATGGCCACTCAAATACATTGACTTTGTTGTCCTTAAGCCATTTTGCCACAGCTTTGGAAGCATGCTTGGGGTCATTGTCCATTTGGAAGACCCATTTGCGACCAAGCTTTAACTTCCTGACTGATGTCTTGAGATGTTGCTTTAATATATCCACATCGTTTTCCTGCCTCATGATGCCATCTTTTTTGCGAAGTGCACCAGTCCCTCCTGCAGCAAAACACCCCCACAACATGATACTGCCACCCCTGTGCATCACGGTTGGGATGGTGTCTTCAGCTTGCAAGCCTCCCCCTTTTTTCTCCAAACATAACAATGGTCATTATGGCCAAACAGTTCTATTTTTGTTTCATCAGACCAGAGGACATTTCTCCAGAAAGTACGATCTTTGTCCCCATGAGCAGTTGCAAACCGTAGTCTGGCTTTTTTATGGCGGTTTTGGAGCAGTGGCTTCTTCCTGGCCTTTCAGGTTATGTCGATATTGGGACTTGTTTTACTGTGGATATAGCTACTTTTGTACCTGTTTCCTCCAGCATCTTCATAAGGTCCCATGCTTTTGTTCTGGGATTGATTTGCACTTTTCGCACTAAAGTATGTTCATATCTAGGAGACAGAACGCATCTCCTTGCTGAGCAGTATGATGGCTGTGCGGTCCCACGGTGTTTATACTTGCATACTATTGTTTGTACAGATGAACGTGGTACCTTCAGGCATTTGGAAATTGCTCACAAGGATGAACCAGACTTGTGGTCTACAAACTTTTTTTCTGAGGTCTTGGCTGATTTCTTTAGATTTTCCCATGATGTCAAGCAAAGAGGCACTGAGTTTGAAGGTAGGCCTTGAAATACATCCACAGGTACACCTCCAATTGACTCAAATGATGTCAATTAGCCTATCAGAAGCTTCTAAAGCCATGACATAATTTTCTGGAATTTTCCAAGTTGTTTAAAGGCACAATCAACTTAGTGTATGTTAACTTATGACCCACTGGAATTGTGATACAATTCCGACTTCAACTTCCAACTTCAACTGTGTGTGTGTGTGTGTGTGTGTGTGTGTGTGTGTGTGTGTGTGTGTGTGTGTGTGTGTGTGTGTGTGTGTGTGTGTGTGTGTGTGTGTGTGTGTGTGTGTGTGTGTGTGTGTGTGTGTGTGTGTGTGTGTGTGTGTGATGTACGCATATATTTATTTGTATTGTATATGTACTACAACCCCTGTGTGCTAACTGTTGACCTAGCTAAAAGCTCTTGTTTTTTTTTCTTTTCTTGCTGTCCTAATTGTAAAGTGCCAATTACCGGTAAGTGCATGTGACCAGTGTGTGTGGAAAGTGTCCCAAAGTGCTCAATGAAATGAAAGGAAATTGATTGCCAGAGAACATATACTGGATGATTTATCCATTAGATGGATGTGACTGTAATAGTAGCTAACTTCCCCTCCACTGACAGGCCCTTAAACTGTGACTTAACATTCCCCTAAACTTACATCTGGGGGGTGGTAGTAGCTCAGGAGCTAGCCAAGCAAGAAGGATGTACAGCTCATGGCTCAGTAGGTCATGTGATTGATTGCCGCTAGATCATGCTGGGATTTAGAGGGGTGTAGATTCTTCCTGAGGAGAACCTGGGACTCAACAGCCAACCACCTCACTTTCCCACACGCACACCCACACACACTCGCGCCACTCTCACACAGACACACACACACACTCATCTCCTGTCTCCCGGGCAGGCTGTTAAATGGCTGTGTGTCTGAGGAGTTGACATGGTTCAGATAAGACATTAAAGGGCACATATGGTGCCTGTCAGGCCTGAGAGTGTCCTACCCTCACACTGCCTCTCAGTGCAGCCCCTGTGTCTGTCCATCTGTTTGTCTGCTGGGAAAGGCAGGCACACCACTCCTCGACTATATCAACCTCCGTCTTGCCCACTCACCAAGCTGACTCGACACGTCAGTGACTGCCAGGTGCCATGTGGCTTACATCCCTCACAGCTTAGCTGTTTCACTGGGGAGTTGCTTTAGATACATAGTGTACTGGCAGGAGCCATGTTATTTGCCAGAAAGAAAATGCTATGTTCATTGCCATTTTTGCAAGAAAACCATGTTGTTTTGTAAGAGAAGCACACCCAATGTGGTTATAATGAGGGATTCGTCATGATTTCCACACAGGTCAGTTATGTGCTCTGTGAGTGTTTGTGATGTTGAATGATAATGGTCCTTCACAAGCCTGTGTATTCCTCACCAACGTGTGATTTCCCTGGACAGATGAGAACCACACTGCAGCTGCTGCAGAGTCGAGTCGGCTGCTGGACGTCCCTCGGTACCACTGTGAGGGGACAGAGTCGCCCTACCAGACCGGTCAGCTGCACCCAGCCATCAGGGTGGCTGACCTGCTCCAACACATAAACCTGATGAAGACCTCCGACAGCTACGGCTTCAAGGAGGAATATGAGGTCAGACCCCACGACTCTAGTCTACAGTATACCCATTACATAACACAAGGCCTTAAGACTCTAGTCTATACTTATAACATAGCATATTTACAGTGGTCCTAAATGGCAGAGTAGCTTTTAAAATTAAGTGACAGACCCTTAGGGCCACCATACAGTTTAGCTAAATGTATGTGGTCCTCACCCCTCAAGACAGTCTTCCTCATAGTCTCGCTATTCAAACCGTCAACACACCTTTAACATACAATTCTAATCTGGTTCAAATGAAACATACAACTCCATTTTTGGGAGGTTCTTAAAAAATACAATATTCCTTCAGTGAAGAACAAGCTAAAATGTTATAGGGATTGTGTCACATCCTGTCGTGGTTCTGCACCGCTCGCTGTGTAGACTGGATGGGCGACCACAGCCCTGCACAGAGAGAGTTTCCTGTCAGCGGGTGGTTTGCCAGTGAGACGCTCTACACTGCTTGCAGAGGTTTAGAGACGTTCAGTTTCTTGCTCTGCAGCCTTTGAAAGATCAAAGCCTTAGTTTAGAGTGTTGTGAAAAAAGTTACAGGCAAAGACTTCTATGGCTCAGCTCTGATAGTCATCTCCCCAGAGATTACTTCACAATTATGCTGTTGTTCATTCTAGTGGAATTGTGTCTGTTTAAATGTGACGTCCTGTTGTAGTATTAGATAATGATCACATTGGTGAAGACCAAATGTAGAGGTTTTGAGCATCAAACCCCACACTGCATTTACTCTCCAGCCCTTTGTACTTCAATGGACAGTAGAATAATTCATTTAACTTTTTTTATTGGCCACATTGTTGCCGGATTTTTGTCGCATTTGCCACCTTGTGTGTCTATTCTTTTCTGAGACCCAACAGGCCAGACATCGAAGCTTTGAAGTGATGGTTCTTCGACAGACATACAATGGAAAAGTCCATAGAAAACTGCCTTTTGATTATATTGCAGTGCCTTACCCACCGTCTAGACAGTAGTGTTGTACATACTTGTACATGTGTTTTCTTATCAGCCTCACTCACTTTATTCCATTCTGTTTGGTATGCAGAGTTTTTTTGAAGGCCAGTCTGCTTCCTGGGACGTGGCAAAGAAAGACACTAACAGAACCAAGAACCGCTATGGAAACATCATTGCATGTAAGTCTTGTATTTAACTTCTAATAAAGTTGCTAGGTGTTAATGCCTTCTTTTGGCTAGTGTCCTTTTAGGAATGAGCTTATTAAAATGGAAAACCATAAAATTGATATGTTATCATATCCTTGCCTGATTCTTCCTAATCTCAGAAAATTTGGAAGAATAATTTCGATTGGACTTGCTGTCAGTGAAATAAAACTAGCCAGCCTATTAACCCATGTTGTTTTACAGACGATCATTCTAGAGTGATCCTGCAACCAATGGAAGACGACCCTTCCTCTGACTACATCAACGCCAACTACATTGACGTAAGTGGCGCAGCCTCCTCCATTGGCGAACGTGTGCGACACGACCGTCCTTCTCTCGTATGTGAGGCCTTCTCTATGCATGTCTTTGTCAACAATATGAATACAGCTTTTATTTCCCTCCTTCAGTCAAAGTGCTTGTACTCACTGACATTGTTGTGCTTTCTTTCACTCTTGCCTATGATTTGGGCTGTAGATATGGCTGTACAGGGATGTAAGTATCACTGTAGGGGACCTCACCACACCTCATGTTTCCCACTCTCCCTCCTCGTTCACCTCTGGTTACTTCTAACAACATCTGCACGGAAACGCATGAGATGTTCTCCCGTCTCCTACCCCCCTCTCTTTTTTGATTTGATCCTACCATTCTGTTGTTCATCAGCTTCTCTCATTTCACATGTCCTCATGCCCGACGTGTACATCCCTGAACCGTGTGCTACTGTTCTCTATAGGAATGGTTGTTATATTTACAAGATGGTGGTCGCCTGTGTTTTTCTTTTGTTGCCTCCCCTACTGTGCCTGCACCCAGCCAGATCAAATCTGATAGGGATCGTTTGGAGTGTTAGGACCTATTGACTCTATAAAGGAACTTAGTACATAAGCAGCCAATTACAATAATGTAGAATTCCTACGAAGTAATCAATAATGAAACATTCTTGGCAATTAAAATACACCGGAGTTGAGCTTCACAAAGCAATACATGTCAATTTAATGGACAGATAGTCAAGGCACAAGAAGGAAATGTGCTCTCATTGAAAGTTTCTATTAGTGAATGAATGGATACATGAGAACAGTTCTGTGCATATTAGCACATAAAGCCATTGACTTTCATGAAGATAGATCTCATGCAGTCCAAGCTGGGGTTGAGGCACGGTGTGGTATGTAGTAGTCTGCTGTTGTTGCTACACTATATAAAAGTCTTACCCAATGATATTAACATATTGTGATTGTTGCACTTTTCAGGGTTATCAGAGGCCAAGTCATTACATTGCAACTCAAGGTAAGAATAAGTACCCCTCCCACCTCTAAAGAATGATTTGATTCTCTTATAGTTATCAGATTGTATTGTATTTAGTTCACATATTGCATTCATTTGTATTGATTGATTGATGTGTTGTCCTCTCCAGGGCCTGTCCATGAGACAGTCTATGATTTCTGGAGGATGGTCTGGCAAGAGCAGTCTGCTTGTATCGTCATGGTCACCAACCTCGTGGAAGTTGGACGGGTAGGTGATAGTGTCATATTACTGTCAGATCCAAAAGCACAGGAGGCCAATGTACTATAGGCCCTTGATCAGTCTTCATATATTAATCTTACATACTGTATACTTGGGCATATATTGTGTGTATTGATGTGTGTGTAGTATTTAAAGACGTCTTTTGTTTTAAATGAATTAAATACTCATGTTCTTGTAGGTGAAGTGTTACAAGTACTGGCCCGATGATGCTGAGGTCTATGGTGATTTCAAAGTGACGTTTGTGGAAGTGGAGCCCCTTGCTGAATATGTGGTCAGAACGTTCACCTTGGAGAGGGTGAGTCATTCCTTTATCCACTCCTCACGCCTATGTTCAACAGTTTGATCTATAACCGTTAAAGGGGCAATCTGGGATTGGTACATCCACCACTTTGTTGTTGTATGATTGACCCTTAAAATCAACACATATTGCAAATGTGGATTTCAGACTGAACCCAGACCAGTTGTGAACTAATAACCTGTATGTTCTCTGTCATCAGAGAGGCTTTAATGAGCTGCGCGAGGTGAAGCAGTTTCATTTCACCGGCTGGCCTGACCACGGAGTGCCCTACCACGCCACGGGCCTCCTCTCCTTCATCCGCCGGGTCAAGATTTCCAACCCCCCCAGCGCTGGGCCCATCGTGGTGCACTGCAGGTAAGCCCCTAACACGTCACTTCCTCTACGCTCTCAGACAGATATTCTGAGAAAACAGGTGCTTCCGATGAACTTTTATTTGATCTCTCACATGTGAAGTGTGCACCCGGACTAGCAAGCATGCTTCAATATTATCAACCACAGCTAGCCTACTGTATATACAATTTCACAGTGCCCCTTGGCAGGATGTGGTTGTTGTGGATGTTGTTGAACAATGCATACGCTTGTCAATTTAGTCGTGTGCACAGATCAAGTTTCATGTTTTATTAGTCGTATGTACAGGATACACATGGTATACATCGTTCAATGAAGTGCTTACTTGCAGGTTCCTTCTGGACAATGCAACAACAATAAGAAATAATACAAGATAAGAATAGGAACATAAAGTAAATGGCTCAGTTGAATAGAATAAGCATCAGTATAATACAGGGAGACACAATTTATAGTCCAATATTTACATGTGTATTTGGGGAGGGGGGATGGGGGGGGATTATGGATTGAGCGTCATTGTTGTGTGTACTGTACAATGGTTAGATATGTAGGCTGTTGAAGTGTAGTGCTGTGCAGCCATGCTCACCTTCTGGTCCTCTCGGTGCCCTCTCTCCCTGGTCAGCGCCGGAGCCGGACGCACAGGCTGTTACATCGTCATCGATATCATGCTGGACATGGCGGAGAGGGAGGGCGTGGTGGACATCTACAACTGTGTGAAGGCTCTGCGCTCCAGACGCATCAACATGGTACAGACTGAGGTGACTACTAGACCCACTGCCACACACCTCACCAATTAACATTAACACCATTCACCATTACTGTCCGTCTGTGCATTTCATGCTACTGTATGTATGGACTGTCTGGAGATGCAGTGCCTTCCCCTTGCTGAGTGTGTGTCTGTGGTCCGGCCACAGGAGCAGTACATCTTCATCCATGACGCCATCCTAGAAGCCTGTCTGTGTGGCGAGACGGCCATCCCTGCCTGCGAGTACAAAGCAGCTTACTACGACATGATCAGGATAGACTCACAGAGCAACTCCTCACACCTCAAAGATGAATTCCAGGTACTGGAGGCCTTCCATATTTATTGGGGCATAAAGTTCTGTTTAACTCCTCAGGCTTTCATGTCTCGTACAACAATAAAAAACGGCAATAAAGACAGGGAAATAGATCATGGCTACATCCCAAATGACACCCTATTCCCTATAGAGTCAACTTCCAGGGTTCTGGTCAAAAGTAGTACACTCTAAAGGGAATAGGGTGCCATTTGGGACATATCTCATGTCTCCTAACAAACAATGTTCCCTGACTTGTGGTTTCATGTTATTTGTGTTGTTTTCAGACACTGAACTCGGTGACCCCTCAGCCCCAGCCAGAGGACTGCAGCATCGCCCTGCTCCCCAGGAACCACGAGAAGAACCGCTTCATGGACATGCTGCCTCCAGACCGCTGTCTGCCCTTCCTCATCACTATCGACGGGGAGAGCAGTAACTACGTCAACGCTGCCCTCATGGATGTAAGTGTCCTCGCCCCTCATGCACGCATAAACATAGTATATAAATGCATATACACATGCATGTACAGTTGATGTCGGAAGTTTACATACCTTAGCCCAATACATTTAAACTCAGAGTTTTTCACAATTCCTGCCATTTAATCTAATCCTTGTAAAAAGTCCCTATTTTAGGTCAGTAAGTATCACCACTTTATTTTAAGAATTTGAAATGTCAGAATAATAGGAGAGAGAATTATTTATTTCAACTTTTATTTCTTTCATCACATTCCCAGTGGGTCAGAAGTTTACATACACTCAATTAATATTTGGTAGCATTGCCTTTAAATTGTTTAACTTGGGTCAAATGTTTTGGGAAGCCTTCCACAAGCTTCCCACAATAAGTTGGGTGAATTTTGGCCCATTCCTCCTGACAGAGCTAGTATAACTGAGCCAGGTTTGTAGGCCTCCTTGCTCGCACACACTTTTTCAGTTCTGCCCACACATTTTCTATGGGATTGAGGTCAGGGCTTTGTGATGGCCACTCCAATACCTTGACTTTGTTATCCTTAAGGCATTTTGCCACAACTTTGGAAGCATGCTTGGGGTCATTGTCCATTTGGAAGACCCATTTGCGACCAAGCTTTAACTTCCTGACTGATGTCTTGATATGTTGCTTCAATATATCCACATCATTTTCCCTCCTCGTGATGCCATCTATTTTGTGAAGTGCACCAGTCCTTCCTGCAGCAAGGCACCCCCACAACATGATGCTGCCATCCCCGTGCTTTACGGTTGGGATGGTGTTCTTCGGCTTGCAGGCTTCCCCCTTTTTCCTCCAAACATAACGATTGTCATTATGGCCAAACAGTTCTATTTTTGTTTCATCAGACCAGAGGACATTTCTCCAGAAAGTACGATCTGTGTCCCCATGTGCAGTTGCAAACCGTAGTCTGGCTTTTTTTATGGCGGTTTTGGAGTAGTGGCATCATCCTTACTGAGCGACCTTTCAGGTTATGTTGATTTAGGACTCGTTTTACTGTGGATATAGCTACTTTTGTACCGTTTTCCTCCAGTATTTTCACAAGGTCCTTTGCTGCTGTTCTGGGATTGATTTGTACTTTTCGCACCAAAGTACGCTCATTTCTAAGACAGAACGCGTCTCCTTCCTGAGCGGTATGACGGCTGCGTGGTCCCATGGTGTTTATACTTGCGTACTATTGTTTGTACAGATGAACGTGGTACCTTCAGGCATTTGGAAAATCCTCCCAAGGATGAACCAGACTTGTGGAGGTCTACAATTTTTTTTCTGAGGTCTTGGCTGATTTCTTTAGATTTTCCTGTGATGTCAAGCAAAGAGGCACTGAGTTTGAAAGTAGGCCTTGAAATACATCCACAGGTACGTCTCCAATTTACTCAAATGACGTCAATTAGCCTATCAGAAGCTTATAAATTCATGACATAATTTTCTGTTCTTTTCCAAGCTGTTTAAAGGCACAGTCAACTTAGTGTATGTAAACTTCTGACCCACTGGTATTGTGATACAGTGAATAATAAGTGAAATAATCTGTCTGTAAACAATTGTTGGAAAAATGACTTGTGTCATGTACAAAGTAGATGTCCTAACCAACTTGCCAAAACTATAGTTTGTAAATAAGACATTTGTGGAGTGGTTGAAAAACAACTTTTAATGACTCCAACATAAGTGTATGTAAACTTCCCACTTCAACTGTATGCACACACACACACACACACTCACTCGACTTACTAAGTGAACTAGATGTTGTCTGAATGTGTAGTAGCGACAGAAAGCTAGAGACAAATCCAGGTGTATACTGTTCTGTTTTCTGTACTCTTTTGGAAAATGTAGAAGGACTGATATTCATTGTATCTTTAATGTGTGCTCAAGACTTTTAGTTTTTTTTTTGTCTGTCCTTCTATTATTTTCTGGCAGTGCAAGTAGTGATGTTAATGAAAATAACACACACAAAATTGCTAATTTTTTATACATTTAAAAAACAATTTTGGTCATCTAACTCTTCAACTATATCACGCTGACAGTATTCTTCAAGATGGCTATTCATGTGGACCTAAATTACACTTGTTCTTTTAATCATTTGGATTTTCAAATAAATCAGAAGTTTGACCCGTCTGATAGAAGGCCGGGGTAAGTGAAACAAGTGCAGTGTATAAACCACATTATATTTTATTATTAGTTCAAACAATACTCCAGCTGGTAACTTCACTACAGTTTTCACATATTACAACCGTATCTACATATTACAACCGTATTACAACCGTACTCACATATTACAACCATATCCTCATATTACAACAGTATGCATCACTATTAGAACAGCCTGGATCAGGATTAACTTAGTTTGATATCAGGATTTGTGCCAGAAAGTGAATCCATCTTCTGGGAATTATCTTGTCATAGATGTGTACTTGATAGCAGGATGAGAAGCCACCCCATAGCTGTACCCTCCTTGCAATACATTGCATATAGCAGAGATAATGTGGTTGGTGACCTTACTAAACATGACCATGCTTTTTTCTTCTGTGTTATACAGTATATTTTATGCAAAGAGGTTGAATTCAATTCCTCTTCTCAGTCCTTGCTAGAACTCCAATAGAAATTTGAAATTTGTATCTGAATGAGACAAACCTCTATGAATAAAAACCTATGTCTTGACATAGACCTTGGGAGATGGTATTTCATGTGCACAGAGAGTTTTGCCAGATTATGAGTTTTTTTATTTGGAGGACAATTTTAAATCACTTCCTCGTACGTTTTACAAACTTTTGGACTTTTTCTAACCAAGCCGTCAGAAGAATACCAGGTAATTTCTGAACTTTTCCCTTCTCAATAATTAAATGCTTCTAACTATACTGGATTTGTTTCATGGCTTAATTAAGATGTATGTCAGCAGAACTTCATTTAATTGATATAAGGTTGCTAGAAGCATGCCCACCCCAAGGATTGCCCTGGTTTTAAATGTGAAAGTTCTCCACATTCCTTGCATGGTCATATATCTACACATTTTTCTATTGTGACAGTTGTACCATATTTTCTAGAATGTGTTCTCTGTATGTCTGCAGACTCAGTGCTATGAGATGTTACATGGTTCTTTGTTTACTTTCGTCCACTGTAGAGCTACAGACAGCCAGCAGCCTTCATCGTAACCCAGCACCCTCTGCCCAACACAGTCAAGGACTTCTGGAGGCTGGTGTATGACTACGGCTGCACTTCCCTGGTGATGCTCAACGAGATTGACCTAGCGCAGGTAATAAATACCTGACCACCTCACCCTCCTGCATTCACTGCTGTGGACCCTGATTCCAAATGTCATTGTGCATTTTCGAATAAGGTTCCTAAGGTTTGAGTGAAGGTACATGTCATTGCTAAGGTTGTTGTTGTTGTTGTCAATCAGGGCTGCCCTCAGTATTGGCCTGAAGAGGGGACGCTTCGCTACGGTCCTGTCCAAGTTGAATGCATGTCCTGCTCCATGGATTGTGACGTCATCAGCCGTCTCTTCAGAATATGTAACCTCACTAGAGTAAGTAGCTAGTATCCCATAATGTATTACCCTTACCTTAAGTTGTGTCTGAAGGCCAATTGTGATAGAACCCACAACAATCGATTGTTTACTTTTTCCACAGCCAGGAGCTAGCATAATTAGCATAATCTGAATTCATGAATGTTGACAGACGGACCGATGTTAGCAAAGCTGCATTGGATGCAGAAACTTCCTCAAAAGCACTTCAAACTAAGTTTGGTAGTGTCGATACTCATGAAGAACCTGTCCATGTTTTCTTCCCCGCGCGAATGTGGTTACTTTTGCATTAATATCTGAATATTCCAATTGTCTGATAGTTCCATCAAGCCACCGGTGAGTTTGTTCACGTCTGCTAAATCAATCCACATCTGAGTGCCCAATGAAATACAATACAACTTTATTGTCCATGTTACAGCAAACAACAGAGTTTTGAGTGATAAAATTTCAGCAATTATTTCAGTATAATGCGCGTAAACAAAATTCCTGCAAACTCATCCAACCACCAAACTTAGTTGAACGTGCTTTTGAGAGAGTTTCTGCTTGCAATGCAGCTTTGCTGACATCTAACCGTCTCTTTACATGCTTGAATTTGGACTATGCTAATTATGATAGTGCCTGGCTGTGGATTTTGTCACTATGGGCCTTCAGACACAACTCAAGGTAAGGATACCAGTCAAGGTTATAGTACTTGGATGGTTCGATGAGAATAATGCTATGAAGTTGAGCGTAAGAGCCAAAATGGCTGCCGTTGCTGATGTGTGCTTCTGTGTTCCCCACAGCCTCAGGAGGGCTATCTGATGGTGAGGCAGTTCCAGTACCTGGGCTGGGCAGCCCACAGAGAAGTCCCAGCGTCAAAGCGTTCCTTCCTGAAGCTCATACTGCAGGTGGACAAGTGGCAGGAGGAGTGTGAAGAGGGAGAGGGACGCACAATCATCCACTGCCTGTGAGTGTACACACACCCTCCACCACCACCACTCCCACACACTAACACCTACAAGCATGCTTTCAAATAAAAATCTGATCATCTCTATTCCACCTGCACCCACCTATTATATTTCACAAGTTTAGCAGTTCAGTAGAAAAGTCACCCAGCCAACCTCACACCTCCACCCTTGTGTTCCTGTGATGTAGAAACGGAGGCGGGCGCAGTGGGATGTTCTGTGCTATCAGCATTGTGTGTGAGATGATCAAGAGGCAGAATGTGGTGGACGTGTTCCACGCAGTCAAGAGCCTGAGGAACAGCAAGCCCAACATGGTGGACAGCCCGGTAAGACAGGCCAACTAACTGACTCCAGATCAGTCAAACTGAATTTCAGACAGATGTATCTCTGACTCATTATGGTGCTAATATATCAGCATAGGCCTACGTCACCTCTCATTTCTGGTGATATTCACTTATGATATTTCCTGAAGAAATCGTGAGAGAAGTCTGTCAATAATATGGAGGTATTAGAGAACATATAGCAACACCTCACATTAGATTTGTTTTGCAGAATGTGTTTAAAAACATTTTAGCCAAGCAATATTGTCAAAACTATCCAACAATGATAATGTTATGGATCACCGAGAAGTGCACAGAAGAGTCTGTTGAGTATATAAAATAAACTGTTGTGGGCTAACAAGAAAGATTCCTCACCTCATCCTTTACACAGCCTATGCAGCCCTGTGTTAAAGTTACCTCTTAATTTCACTGCCAGAGAATAGATAACATATTTTTATGTTAAGAATTGAAAATGCCTTTCAGTAGTGATTCAACTTGTTATCAGCATGTTATTACTGTATCGTTCATCATATTCTGTTGTACCGTGTTTAGCACCACAGCGGTTAATACAATGTGTTTTCTTCTGAACAGGATCAGTACCGCTTCTGCTACGACCTTGCTCTGGAGTTCATCGAGACCTCTTAACCAAGAAGACGGGACGGAACAGAACTCTGGATCTTGGCAACCATTCCACCGCTACAGATTGTGTGGAGGCGGACATCATTAACTAAGCCCATACAGACTGCTATAGATGGTTTGGGATTTTTTTTGAGAAATCTTTAATGTTTCTAGTTGTACTGGGAGTATGATGTGAGTGGTTTGTAAATGTCTCCATTGTACAGTACTTCGCCGTATTCAGTGCCACAGAAACAAGTGTCGGCCACTAGGCCACATTTGCTTTAATGTCTTTTGCAGATGTAGTTATTATTTTGTGCAGCCATTGTCAAAAAGGGTAACACTAATGCCAAGGTGTTGCATGCAACAACAAAAAAAAGCATACTTTTTTTCTTCTATATTATCAGCATTATTGTCAACGAACAATATATTTCTATAGAAGTCCATCACAAATGTGAAAGAAAAAATATTGCGCTCTATACATGAATAGAAGTGCTAACGTGACATTGGCTTGGTAATGTTTGTATCGTGCTCTGATGGCTGACTCATTTTGGTTTTTATTTTGTAGCAAATCTTAATCATAAGCCAAAGACTTATGTAAATATGTCTATATGGATAAAGCATATTGTTTGTATTTATTGTTTACTTGTATTATTTTTTGAAAGCTAAAAACAATCATGTTCATTCCATTTTTACCTAGCTATGACTTTAAACCGTAAACATTTATTGTTGTTTTTAAGTATTAGAGTCAATTTCAGTAGTATATCTTGTTTTCAATTTTTTCTTATCCTCTATGTGATGTTAGTGGTTTATTTGTGTAAAATAATGCTTGTGAATTCTACCCATGCAGATAGAATATCAGAAGGTCATGTGGTGACTATAAAATAGTTATATTTTTTTTCGGATGATCTCTCAACCTGCAATGGTATTTTGGAAAAACAAAAGGAACATGGCGGAGAAAAACAGTGAATTCTAATCAGTATTAGATACAGCTTATGAGGATGTAAGCCCACGCAGCAGAGGCAGGTGTGCGGCCAGCCATACTGATGTGGGACATGAGTGGACCTCCTGCAGAAAAGGAAGCAAGTCATTATCATGTGCAGTTTAGTCATGTTTCATACATTATTTTGTCTGTAACTGTTGGCTTTATTGGCTGTAATAAAACATTAAAACATCTTTGAATAAAATGTCATTGTGTAAGACATCGTTAGTATCATTGCAGGCGAGATGATGTTTAGTTTGGTCATATGTGTGATATGTTAGCTGTTCACAAACGATTCACTTTATTGTTTTAATCTGATCACTACATATTAGATGCAGATCTATTTGTCTGAAGACACTGTGCTGCCTTTTGTGTTTTCATTTCCACTCTAATCCAGTGCTTTGCAGAACTGCAAGTCACTAAACACAAGTGTCATTTTCTGGTGTGATGTGAATCATAGGTGTTGTGACTGATATATCATTGGTCTGTGGCGTTGTTCTCATAGCTACTTAGTGAGTTGTGGTTAGTTGTTTCTGGTTTCCTGCTGCAGTGTGCGTTCTCCTGTAACACCTGCTGCAGCCCTCGTGACTCATAGATGACTGCTCTCTCTCTCTCTGTGTCACTGAGTTGTTCACTGTAGGGTATAGAGAGACTTCATACTAAAATATAAGCACTGGCACTTAGGTTATACCAAAACCTCGGCTCAACCTTTTGCTGATCCATGGAGAAGATGGCATCTCCTCTCTAGGTTTCCTTTAGTGTACACATAGTCTGGGTCACCCAGGGTCCAAATGGAAAGGATGGCTATGACATTGGAAAAGTTCACCCGCTCTCTTGATGCCAAGTCTCTCCCTAGAGTACTGCAGATACAATCTGGATATTATTTTCAAGGTAAGACTGAAGAAGCCCTTATTTAAGTCCTTTTTCAATGGACTGGAATATAATATAATTTGAGTTTAAAGTAACGGGTCAAGGCTATGCAGTATTTTACTATACAATTATATAAACATTAGGTATTTCACGTTACAAAATTCAACGTATAACTGATGTCAATTATTATTTTTAACTGGAGCTTTGAAAAAAATATTGTTTGGTAAAATGTATACATTTTCATGAATAATATATAAATTCTTAATAAATGAATTATTCATGCTTATTCATGCGTAGAAATTATAGAGTTACCACCCTTATGTTCTTACTTACTTGGATCTGTTACTCTACAAGGAGAATAGACCATCGACGACTGTACTTAGGTCCATTCATTGCCAAAAGAATAGATCCATTGAAATGTCTTTCTACCAGGTTCTGTGTATGAGCTGTTTGGAAGAGAGTGGAGTTTCTCCTATGGAGAGCTCCTGAAGATCATTGGGATCAGTGTCACCAGACTCATTGTGGAACTTCAGTCTGAGGGTTCCAAATCTATGACAGTAGATCTATCTCTCGACTATCCAGGTGAGTCCAGAAACATCTAAACTGTACCTTGAACATGAAATCAAAATGTTTTGTTGTCAAATTGTACCTTTATAAAACTTATGTGGATTGATATATTCATATTTAAATGTTTTAATAATTGTGTTAATTATTGTCCTTCACCATTTATTTTTTTATTTGATTTAACCTTCATTTAACCATGAAGGGCTCATAGAGATTTGAAATCTCTTTTTCAAGAGCGTCCTGGCCAAGATAAGCCGCGCCAAGTCATTACACAATTAGACAGATAACATGAAAAACTACAAGTAATCTAGTAAAAACCATAGAATTCGCAAGAGTATAACAAAATCATAAAACAGCAAATTAAAAACATTGACAGGTCAGGGAATCAGTCTCAAAATTCTTCATCAGTCATTTAAAAACACAATCGGGACAAGTTCTTCCAGTTTAAAACTATTTTGAAAGGCGTTCCAAGCCGATGGCGCAGAGTACATAAAATCCCTTTTACCAAATTCAGTTCGGACATTTGGGACAGTTAGCAGGATAAAGTCCTGCAAACGAAGAGTGTACCCACCACATTACCATGTACTGCGGTTTACATTATACATGTAAATGTCCAAACCCCTTCTCGGGTTAGAAAGGGACCTTATCAACATGTGGTTTTGTGCATTGTACCAATTAATACGATGTCATATATTGCTTTACCTGCCTGTATTTTCAGGCCTTTTCAGGATCGTGGCCGACAAGAGGCCATACGCCAGTATACAGGAGATTGTTGACTCAGTGTGTATCAGCCCTGAGTGCCTGGGCCAGCCAGAGTTCCGCTGCCCTGAGGAACTACAGCTGGGTGAGGGGACCATCCAGGCTGAGGAGAGCTTCAGAATCACTGCTCTTAGGACGAAGCACGGAGACAGCCATGTTGACTGTGAGGTCACGCGGAAAGACTCCAAGCACATCTTCACTGTGAAGCTCTCGCACACTGGGGAGTTCTATGAGTGTGTCGACGACCAGTTCTACACCCTCAGGGAGCTGGTGGAATGGAAAATGCCCAAAGGAAGGAAAA